>NW_028115443.1:0-44558 GCF_964273445.1 Streptopelia decaocto | reverse complement strand
GATTTGAAAAGTTTCAATGGGAATGGGAAGAATTGGGACAAAAATTGGAAAATTTTTAAGGGACTTTGAAAAATTTCAACTGGAATTGTAAACATGTGGACATGGATTTTGAAAATTCTAGAGAGAATTTTAAAAGCTTCAAGAGAATTTCAACACTTTTGAGAGGGATTTGAAAAGTTTCAATGGGAATGGGAAGAATTGGGACACAAAAATTGGAAAATTTTTAAGGGACTTTGAAAAAATTCAACTGGAATTTTAGCCATTTTTTGACGTGAAATTGTAAACATGTGGCCATGGATTTTGAAAATTCTAGAGAGAATTTTAAAAGCTTCAAGAGAATTTCAACAATTTTGAGAGGGATTTGAAAAGTTTCAATGGGAATGGGAAGAATTGGGACAAAAATTGGAAAATTTTTAAGGGACTTTGAAAAAATTTCAACTGGCATTTTAGCCATTTTTTGACGTGAAATTGTAAACATGTGGACATGGATTTTGAAAATTCTAGAGAGAATTTTAAAAGCTTCAAGAGAATTTCAACAATTTTGAGAGGGATTTGAAAAGTTTCAATGGGAATGGGAAGAATTGGGACAAAAATTGGAAAATTTTTAAGGGACTTTGAAAAAATTTCAACTGGAATTTTAGCCATTTTTTGACGTGAAATTGTAAACATGTGGACATGGATTTTGAAAATTCTAGAGAGAATTTTAAAAGCTTCAAGAGAATTTCAACAATTTTGAGAGAGATTTGAAAAGTTTCAATGGGAATGGGAAGAATTGGGACAAAAATTGGAAAATTTTTAAGGGACTTTGAAAAAATTTCAACTGGAATTTTAGCATTTTTTTGACGTGAAATTGTAAACATGTGGACATGGATTTGAAAATTCTAGAGAGAATTTTAAAAGCTTCAAGAGAATTTCAACAATTTTGAGAGGGATTTGAAAAGTTTCAATGGGAATGGGAAGAATTGGGACAAAAATTGGAAAATTTTTAAGGGACTTTGAAAAAATTTCAACTGGCATTTTAGCCATTTTTTGACGTGAAATTGTGAACATGTGGACATGGATTTTGAAAATTCTAGAGAGAATTTTAAAAGCTTCAACAGAATTTCCACAATTTTGAGAGGGATTTGAAAAGTTTCAATGGGAATGGGAAGAATTGGGACAAAAATTGGAAAATTTTGAAGGGACTTTGAAAAAATTTCAACTGGAATTTTAGCCATTTTTTTATGTGAAATTGTAAACATGTGGACATGGATTTGAAAATTCTAGAGAGAATTTTAAAAGCTTCAAGAGAATTTCAACACTTTTGAGAGGGATTTGAAAAGTTTCAATGGGAATGGGAAGAATTGGGACAAAAATTGGAAAATTTTAAAGGGACTTTGAAAAAATTTCAACTGGAATTTTAGCCATTTTTTGACGTGAAATTGTAAACATGTGGCCATGGATTTTGAAAATTCTAGAGAGAATTTTAAAAGCTTCAAGAGAATTTCAACAATTTTGAGAGGGATTTGAAAAGTTTCAATGGGAATGGGAAGAATTGGGACAAAAATTGGAAAATTTTTAAGGGACTTTGAAAAAATTTCAACTGGAATTTTAGCCATTTTTTTATGTGAAATTGTAAACATGTGGACATGGATTTTGAAAATTCTAGAGAGAATTTTAAAAGCTTCAAGAGAATTTCAACAATTTTGAGAGGGATTTGAAAAGTTTCAATGGGAATGGGAAGAATTGGGACAAAAATTGGAAAATTTTTAAGGGACTTTGAAAAAATTTCAACTGGAATTTTAGCCATTTTTTGACGTGAAATTGTAAACATGTGGCCATGGATTTTGAAAATTCTAGAGAGAATTTTAAAAGCTTCAAGAGAATTTCAACAATTTTGAGAGGGATTTGAAAAGTTTCAATGGGAATGGGAAGAATTGGGACAAAAATTGGAAAATTTTTAAGGGACTTTGAAAAAATTTCAACTGGAATTTTAGCATTTTTTTGACGTGAAATTGTAAACATGTGGACATGGATTTTGAAAATTCTAGAGAGAATTTTAAAAGCTTCAAGAGAATTTCCACAATTTTGAGAGGGATTTGAAAAGTTTCAATGGGAATGGGAAGAATTGGGACAAAAATTGGAAAATTTTTAAGGGACTTTGAAAAAATTTCAACTGGCATTTTAGCCATTTTTTGACGTGAAATTGTAAACATGTGGACATGGATTTTGAAAATTCTAGAGAGAATTTTAAAAGCTTCAACAGAATTTCAACAATTTTGAGAGGGATTTGAAAAGTTTCAATGGGAATGGGAAGAATTGGGACAAAATTGAAAATTTTTAAGGGACTTTGAAAAAATTTCAACTGGCATTTTAGCCATTTTTTGACGTGAAATTGTAAACATGTGGACATGGATTTTGAAAATTCTAGAGAGAATTTTAAAAGCTTCAACAGAATTTCAACAATTTTGAGAGGGATTTGAAAAGTTTCAATGGGAATGGGAAGAATTGGGACAAAAATTGGAAAATTTTTCAGGGACTTTGAAAAAATTTCAACTGGAATTTTAGCAATTTTTTGACGTGAAATTGTAAACATGTGGACATGGATTTTGAAAATTCTAGAGAGAATTTTAAAAGCTTCAACAGAATTTCAACAATTTTGAGAGGGATTTGAAAAGTTTCAATGGGAATGGGAAGAATTGGGACAAAAATTGGAAAATTTTTAAGGGACTTTGAAAAAATTTCAACTGGAATTTTAGCCATTTTTTGACGTGAAATTGTAAACATGTGGACATGGATTTTGAAAATTCTAGAGAGAATTTTAAAAGCTTCAAGAGAATTTCAACAATTTTGAGAGGGATTTGAAAAGTTTCAATGGGAATGGGAAGAATTGGGACAAAAATTGGAAAATTTTAAAGGGACTTTGAAAAAATTTCAACTGGAATTTTAGCCATTTTTTTTATGTGAAATTGTAAACATGTGGCCATGGATTTTGAAAATTCTAGAGAGAATTTTAAAAGCTTCAACAGAATTTCAACAATTTTGAGAGGGATTTGAAAAGTTTCAATGGGAATGGGAAGAATTGGGACAAAAATTGGAAAATTTTTAAGGGACTTTGAAAAAATTTCAACTGGAATTTTAGCCATTTTTTGACGTGAAATTGTAAACATGTGGACATGGATTTTGAAAATTCTAGAGAGAATTTTAAAAGCTTCAAGAGAATTTCAACAATTTTGAGAGGGATTTGAAAAGTTTCAATGGGAATGGGAAGAATTGGGACAAAAATTGGAAAATTTTTAAGGGACTTTGAAAAAATTTCAACTGGCATTTTAGCCATTTTTTGACGTGAAATTGTGAACATGTGGACATGGATTTTGAAAATTCTAGAGAGAATTTTAAAAGCTTCAACAGAATTTCCACAATTTTGAGAGGGATTTGAAAAGTTTCAATGGGAATGGGAAGAATTGGGACAAAAATTGGAAAATTTTTAAGGGACTTTGAAAAAATTTCAACTGGCATTTTAGCCATTTTTTGACGTGAAATTGTAAACATGTGGACATGGATTTTGAAAATTCTAGAGAGAATTTTAAAAGCTTCAAGAGAATTTCAACAATTTTGAGAGGGATTTGAAAAGTTTCAATGGGAATGGGAAGAATTGGGACAAAAATTGGAAAATTTTTAAGGGACTTTGAAAAAATTTCAACTGGCATTTTAGCCATTTTTTGACGTGAAATTGTGAACATGTGGCCATGGATTTTGAAAATTCTAGAGAGAATTTTAAAAGCTTCAAGAGAATTTCAACAATTTTGAGAGGGATTTGAAAAGTTTCAATGGGAATGGGAAGAATTGGGACAAAAATTGGAAAATTTTTAAGGGACTTTGAAAAAATTTCAACTGGCATTTTAGCCATTTTTTGACGTGAAATTGTAAACATGTGGACATGGATTTTGAAAATTCTAGAGAGAATTTTAAAAGCTTCAAGAGAATTTCAACAATTTTGAGAGGGATTTGAAAAGTTTCAATGGGAATGGGAAGAATTGGGACAAAAATTGGAAAATTTTAAGGGACTTTGAAAAAATTTCAACTGGCATTTTAGCCATTTTTTGACGTGAAATTGTGAACATGTGGCCATGGATTTTGAAAATTCTAGAGAGAATTTTAAAAGCTTCAAGAGAATTTCAACAATTTTGAGAGGGATTTGAAAAGTTTCAATGGGAATGGGAAGAATTGGGACAAAAATTGGAAAATTTTTAAGGGACTTTGAAAAAATTTCAACTGGCATTTTAGCCATTTTTTTATGTGAAATTGTAAACATGTGGACATGGATTTTGAAAATTCTAGAGAGAATTTTAAAAGCTTCAACAGAATTTCAACAATTTTGAGAGGGATTTGAAAAGTTTCAATGGGAATGGGAAGAATTGGGACAAAAATTGGAAAATTTTTAAGGGACTTTGAAAAAATTTCAACTGGAATTTTAGCCATTTTTTGACGTGAAATTGTAAACATGTGGACATGGATTTTGAAAATTCTAGAGAGAATTTTAAAAGCTTCAAGAGAATTTCAACAATTTTGAGAGGGATTTGAAAAGTTTCAATGGGAATGGGAAGAATTGGGACAAAAATTGGAAAATTTTTAAGGGACTTTGAAAAAATTTCAACTGGCATTTTAGCCATTTTTTGACGTGAAATGATGAACATGTGGACATGGATTTTGAAAATTCTAGAGAGAATTTTAAAAGCTTCAACAGAATTTCCACAATTTTGAGAGGGATTTGAAAAGTTTCAATGGGAATGGGAAGAATTGGGACAAAAATTGGAAAATTTTTAAGGGACTTTGAAAAAATTTCAACTGGAATTTTAGCCATTTTTTTATGTGAAATTGTGAACATGTGGACATGGATTTTGAAAATTCTAGAGAGAATTTTAAAAGCTTCAAGAGAATTTCAACACTTTTGAGAGGGATTTGAAAAGTTTCAATGGGAATGGGAAGAATTGGGACAAAAATTGGAAAATTTTTAAGGGACTTTGAAAAAATTTCAACTGGAATTTTAGCCATTTTTTGACGTGAAATTGTAAACATGTGGCCATGGATTTTGAAAATTCTAGAGAGAATTTTAAAAGCTTCAAGAGAATTTCAACAATTTTGAGAGGGATTTGAAAAGTTTCAATGGGAATGGGAAGAATTGGGACAAAAATTGGAAAATTTTTAAGGGACTTTGAAAAAATTTCAACTGGAATTTTAGCCATTTTTGACGTGAAATTGTAAACATGTGGACATGGATTTTGAAAATTCTAGAGAGAATTTTAAAAGCTTCAACAGAATTTCAACAATTTTGAGAGGGATTTGAAAAGTTTCAATGGGAATGGGAAGAATTGGGACAAAAATTGGAAAATTTTTAAGGGACTTTGAAAAAATTTCAACTGGAATTTTAGCCATTTTTTTATGTGAAATTGTAAACATGTGGACATGGATTTTGAAAATTCTAGAGAGAATTTTAAAAGCTTCAAGAGAATTTCAACAATTTTGAGAGGGATTTGAAAAGTTTCAATGGGAAAGGGAAGAATTGGGACAAAAATTGGAAAATTTTTAAGGGACTTTGAAAAAATTTCAACTGGAATTTTAGCCATTTTTTGACGTGAAATTGTAAACATGTGGACATGGATTTTGAAAATTCTAGAGAGAATTTTAAAAGCTTCAAGAGAATTTCAACAATTTTGAGAGGGATTTGAAAAGTTTCAATGGGAATGGGAAGAATTGGGACAAAAATTGGAAAATTTTTAAGGGACTTTGAAAAAATTTCAACTGGCATTTTAGCCATTTTTTGACGTGAAATTGTAAACATGTGGACATGGATTTTGAAAATTCTAGAGAGAATTTTAAAAGCTTCAACAGAATTTCAACAATTTTGAGAGGGATTTGAAAAGTTTCAATGGGAATGGGAAGAATTGGGACAAAAATTGGAAAATTTTTAAGGGACTTTGAAAAAATTTCAACTGGAATTTTAGCCATTTTTTGACGTGAAATTGTAAACATGTGGACATGGATTTTGAAAATTCTAGAGAGAATTTTAAAAGCTTCAAGAGAATTTCAACAGTTTTGAGAGGGATTTGAAAAGTTTCAATGGGAATGGGAAGAATTGGGACAAAAATTGGAAATTTTTTAAGGGACTTTGAAAAAATTTCAATTGGAATTTTAGCCATTTTTTGACGTGAAATTGTAAACATTTGGCCATGGATTTTGAAAATTCTAGAGAGAATTTTAAAAGCTTCAAGAGAATTTCAACAATTTTGAGAGGGATTTGAAAAGTTTCAATGGGAATGGGAAGAATTGGGACAAAAATTGGAAAATTTTTAAGGGACTTTGAAAAAATTTCAACTGGAATTTTAGCCATTTTTTGACGTGAAATTGTAAACATGTGGACATGGATTTTGAAAATTCTAGAGAGAATTTTAAAAGCTTCAAGAGAATTTCAACAATTTTGAGAGGGATTTGAAAAGTTTCAATGGGAATGGGAAGAATTGGGACAAAAATTGGAAAATTTTTAAGGGACTTTGAAAAAATTTCAACTGGCATTTTAGCCATTTTTTGACGTGAAATTGTGAACATGTGGCCATGGATTTTGAAAATTCTAGAGAGAATTTTAAAAGCTTCAAGAGAATTTCAACAATTTTGAGAGGGATTTGAAAAGTTTCAATGGGAATGGGAAGAATTGGGACAAAAATTGGAAAATTTTTAAGGGACTTTGAAAAAATTTCAACTGGCATTTTAGCCATTTTTTTATGTGAAATTGTAAACATGTGGACATGGATTTTGAAAATTCTAGAGAGAATTTTAAAAGCTTCAACAGAATTTCAACAATTTTGAGAGGGATTTGAAAAGTTTCAATGGGAATGGGAAGAATTGGGACAAAAATTGGAAAATTTTTAAGGGACTTTGAAAAAATTTCAACTGGAATTTTAGCCATTTTTTGACGTGAAATTGTAAACATGTGGACATGGATTTTGAAAATTCTAGAGAGAATTTTAAAAGCTTCAAGAGAATTTCAACAATTTTGAGAGGGATTTGAAAAGTTTCAATGGGAATGGGAAGAATTGGGACAAAAATTGGAAAATTTTTAAGGGACTTTGAAAAAATTTCAACTGGCATTTTAGCCATTTTTTGACGTGAAATTGTGAACATGTGGACATGGATTTTGAAAATTCTAGAGAGAATTTTAAAAGCTTCAAGAGAATTTCAACAATTTTGAGAGGGATTTGAAAAGTTTCAATGGGAATGGGAAGAATTGGGACAAAAATTGGAAAATTTTTAAGGGACTTTGAAAAAATTTCAACTGGAATTTTAGCCATTTTTTTATGTGAAATTGTAAACATGTGGACATGGATTTTGAAAATTCTAGAGAGAATTTTAAAAGCTTCAAGAGAATTTCAACACTTTTGAGAGGGATTTGAAAAGTTTCAATGGGAATGGGAAGAATTGGGACAAAAATTGGAAAATTTTTAAGGGACTTTGAAAAAATTTCAACTGGCATTTTAGCCATTTTTTGACGTGAAATTGTGAACATGTGGACATGGATTTTGAAAATTCTAGAGAGAATTTTAAAAGCTTCAACAGAATTTCCACAATTTTGAGAGGGATTTGAAAAGTTTCAATGGGAATGGGAAGAATTGGGACAAAAATTGGAAAATTTTTAAGGGACTTTGAAAAAATTTCAACTGGAATTTTAGCCATTTTTTTATGTGAAATTGTAAACATGTGGACATGGATTTTGAAAATTCTAGAGAGAATTTTAAAAGCTTCAAGAGAATTTCAACACTTTTGAGAGGGATTTGAAAAGTTTCAATGGGAATGGGAAGAATTGGGACAAAAATTGGAAAATTTTTAAGGGACTTTGAAAAAATTTCAACTGGAATTTTAGCCATTTTTTGACGTGAAATTGTAAACATGTGGCCAGGCCATGGATTTTGAAAATTCTAGAGAGAATTTTTAAAAGCTTCAAGAGAATTTCAACAATTTTGAGAGGGATTTGAAAAGTTTCAATGGGAATGGGAAGAATTGGGACAAAAATTGGAAATTTTTAAGGGACTTTGAAAAAATTTCAACTGGAATTTTAGCCATTTTTGACGTGAAATTGTAAACATGTGGACATGGATTTTGAAAATTCTAGAGAGAATTTTAAAAGCTTCAACAGAATTTCAACAATTTTGAGAGGGATTTGAAAAGTTTCAATGGGAATGGGAAGAATTGGGACAAAAATTGGAAAATTTTTAAGGGACTTTGAAAAAATTTCAACTGGAATTTTAGCCATTTTTTTATGTGAAATTGTAAACATGTGGACATGGATTTTGAAAATTCTAGAGAGAATTTTAAAAGCTTCAAGAGAATTTCAACAATTTTGAGAGGGATTTGAAAAGTTTCAATGGGAAAGGAAGAATTGGGACAAAAATTGGAAAATTTTTAAGGGACTTTGAAAAAATTTCAACTGGAATTTTAGCCATTTTTTGACGTGAAATTGTAAACATGTGGACATGGATTTTGAAATTCTAGAGAGAATTTTAAAAGCTTCAAGAGAATTTCAACAATTTTGAGAGGGATTTGAAAAGTTTCAATGGGAATGGGAAGAATTGGGACAAAAATTGGAAAATTTTTAAGGGACTTTGAAAAAATTTCAACTGGCATTTTAGCCATTTTTTGACGTGAAATTGTAAACATGTGGACATGGATTTTGAAAATTCTAGAGAGAATTTTAAAAGCTTAAGAGAATTTCAACAATTTTGAGAGGGATTTGAAAAGTTTCAATGGGAATGGGAAGAATTGGGACAAAAATTGGAAAATTTTTAAGGGACTTTGAAAAAATTTCAACTGGAATTTAGCCATTTTTTGACGTGAAATTGTAAACATGTGGACATGGATTTTGAAAATTCTAGAGAGAATTTTAAAAGCTTCAAGAGAATTTCAACAGTTTTGAGAGGATTTGAAAAGTTTCAATGGGAATGGGAAGAATTGGGACAAAAATTGGAAATTTTTTAAGGGACTTTGAAAAAATTTCAATTGGAATTTTAGCCATTTTTTGACGTGAAATTGTAAACATGTGGCCATGGATTTTGAAAATTCTAGAGAGAATTTTAAAAGCTTCAAGAGAATTTCAACAATTTTGAGAGGGATTTGAAAAGTTTCAATGGGAATGGGAAGAATTGGGACAAAAATTGGAAAATTTTTAAGGGACTTTGAAAAAATTTCAACTGGAATTTTAGCCATTTTTTGACGTGAAATTGTGAACATGTGGACATGGATTTTGAAAATTCTAGAGAGAATTTTAAAAGCTTCAACAGAATTTCCACAATTTTGAGAGGGATTTGAAAAGTTTCAATGGGAATGGGAAGAATTGGGACAAAAATTGGAAAATTTTTAAGGGACTTTGAAAAATTTCAACTGGAATTTTAGCCATTTTTTTATGTGAAATTGTAAACATGTGGCCATGGATTTTGAAAATTCTAGAGAGAATTTTAAAAGCTTCAAGAGAATTTCAACACTTTTGAGAGGGATTTGAAAAGTTTCAATGGGAATGGGAAGAATTGGGACAAAAATTGGAAAATTTTTAAGGGACTTTGAAAAAATTTCAACTGGAATTTTAGCCATTTTTTGACGTGAAATTGTAAACATGTGGCCATGGATTTTGAAAATTCTAGAGAGAATTTTAAAAGCTTCAAGAGAATTTCAACAATTTTGAGAGGGATTTGAAAAGTTTCAATGGAATGGGAAGAATTGGGACAAAAATTGGAAAATTTTTAAGGGACTTTGAAAAAATTTCAACTGGAATTTTAGCATTTTTTGACGTGAAATTGTAAACATGTGGACATGGATTTTGAAAATTCTAGAGAGAATTTTAAAAGCTTCAAGAGAATTTCAACAATTTTGAGAGGGATTTGAAAAGTTTCAATGGGAATGGGAAGAATTGGGACAAAAATTGGAAAATTTTTAAGGGACTTTGAAAAAATTTCAACTGGCATTTTAGCCATTTTTTGACGTGAAATTGTAAACATGTGGACATGGATTTTGAAAATTCTAGAGAGAATTTTAAAAGCTTCAACAGAATTTCCACAATTTTGAGAGGGATTTGAAAAGTTTCAATGGGAATGGGAAGAATTGGGACAAAATTGAAAATTTTTAAGGGACTTTGAAAAAATTTCAACTGGAATTTTAGCCATTTTTTGACGTGAAATTGTAAACATGTGGACATGGATTTTGAAAATTCTAGAGAGAATTTTAAAAGCTTCAACAGAATTTCAACAATTTTGAGAGGGATTTGAAAAGTTTCAATGGGAATGGGAAGAATTGGGACAAAAATTGGAAAATTTTTCAGGGACTTTGAAAAAATTTCAACTGGAATTTTAGCCATTTTTTTGACGTGAAATTGTAAACATGTGGACATGGATTTTGAAAATTCTAGAGAGAATTTTAAAAGCTTCAAGAGAATTTCAACAATTTTGAGAGGGATTTGAAAAGTTTCAATGGGAATGGGAAGAATTGGGACAAAAATTGGAAAATTTTAAAGGGACTTTGAAAAAATTTCAACTGGAATTTTAGCCATTTTTTTAATGTGAAATTGTAAACATGTGGCCATGGATTTTGAAAATTCTAGAGAGAATTTTAAAAGCTTCAACAGAATTTCAACAATTTTGAGAGGGATTTGAAAAGTTTCAATGGGAATGGAAGAATTGGGACAAAAATTGGAAAATTTTTAAGGGACTTTGAAAAAATTTCAACTGGAATTTTAGCCATTTTTTGACGTGAAATTGTAAACATGTGGACATGGATTTTGAAAATTCTAGAGAGAATTTTAAAAGCTTCAAGAGAATTTCAACAATTTTGAGAGGGATTTGAAAAGTTTCAATGGGAATGGGAAGAATTGGGACAAAAATTGGAAAATTTTTAAGGGACTTTGAAAAATTTCAACTGGAATTTTAGCCATTTTTTGACGTGAAATTGTAAACATGTGGACATGGATTTTGAAAATTCTAGAGAGAATTTTAAAAGCTTCAACAGAATTTCCACAATTTTGAGAGGGATTTGAAAAGTTTCAATGGGAATGGGAAGAATTGGGACAAAAATTGGAAAATTTTTAAGGGACTTTGAAAAAATTTCAACTGGAATTTTAGCCATTTTTTGACATGAAATTGTGAACATGTGGCCATGGATTTTGAAAATTCTAGAGAGAATTTTAAAAGCTTCAAGAGAATTTCAACAATTTTGAGAGGGATTTGAAAAGTTTCAATGGGAATGGGAAGAATTGGGACAAAAATTGGAAAATTTTTAAGGGACTTTGAAAAAATTTCAACTGGAATTTTAGCCATTTTTTTATGTGAAATTGTAAACATGTGGACATGGATTTTGAAAATTCTAGAGAGAATTTTAAAAGCTTCAAGAGAATTTCAACAATTTTGAGAGGGATTTGAAAAGTTTCAATGGGAATGGGAAGAATTGGGACAAAAATTGGAAAATTTTTAAGGGACTTTGAAAAAATTTCAACTGGAATTTTAGCCATTTTTTGACGTGAAATTGTAAACATGTGGACATGGATTTTGAAAATTCTAGAGAGAATTTTAAAAGCTTCAAGAGAATTTCCACAATTTTGAGAGGGATTTGAAAAGTTTCAATGGGAATGGGAAGAATTGGGACAAAAATTGGAAAATTTTTAAGGGACTTTGAAAAAATTTCAACTGGCATTTTAGCCATTTTTTGACGTGAAATTGTAAACATGTGGACATGGATTTTGAAAATTCTAGAGAGAATTTTAAAAGCTTCAGAGAATTTCAACAATTTTGAGAGAGATTTGAAAAGTTTCAATGGGAATGGGAAGAATTGGACAAAAATTGGAAAATTTTTAAGGGACTTTGAAAAAATTTCAACTGGAATTTTAGCCATTTTTTGACGTGAAATTGTAAACATGTGGACATGGATTTTGAAAATTCTAGAGAGAATTTTAAAAGCTTCAAGAGAATTTCAACAATTTTGAGAGGGATTTGAAAAGTTTCAATGGGAATGGGAAGAATTGGGACAAAAATTGGAAAATTTTTAAGGGACTTTGAAAAAATTTCAACTGGCATTTTAGCCATTTTTTGACGTGAAATTGTGAACATGTGGACATGGATTTTGAAAATTCTAGAGAGAATTTTAAAAGCTTCAAGAGAATTTCCAGAATTTTGAGAGGGATTTGAAAAGTTTCAATGGGAATGGGAAGAATTGGGACAAAAATTGGAAAATTTTGAAGGGACTTTGAAAAAATTTCAACTGGAATTTTAGCCATTTTTTTATGTGAAATTGTAAACATGTGGACATGGATTTTGAAAATTCTAGAGAGAATTTTAAAAGCTTCAAGAGAATTTCAACAATTTTGAGAGGGATTTGAAAAGTTTCAATGGGAATGGGAAGAATTGGGACAAAAATTGGAAAATTTTTAAGGGACTTTGAAAAAATTTCAACTGGAATTTTAGCCATTTTTTGACGTGAAATTGTAAACATGTGGACATGGATTTTGAAAATTCTAGAGAGAATTTTAAAAGCTTCAAGAGAATTTCCACAATTTTGAGAGGGATTTGAAAAGTTTCAATGGGAATGGGAAGAATTGGGACAAAAATTGGAAAATTTTTAAGGGACTTTGAAAAAATTTCAACTGGAATTTTAGCCATTTTTGACGTGAAATTGTAAACATGTGGACATGGATTTTGAAAATTCTAGAGAGAATTTTAAAAGCTTCAAGAGAATTTCAACAATTTTGAGAGGGATTTGAAAAGTTTCAATGGGAATGGGAAGAATTGGGACAAAAATTGGAAAATTTTTAAGGGACTTTTGAAAAAATTTCAACTGGAATTTTAGCCATTTTTTTATGTGAAATTGTAAACATGTGGACATGGATTTTGAAAATTCTAGAGAGAATTTTAAAAGCTTCAAGAGAATTTCAACAATTTTGAGAGGGATTTGAAAAGTTTCAATGGGAATGGGAAGAATTGGGACAAAAATTGGAAAATTTTTAAGGGACTTTGAAAAAATTTCAACTGGAATTTTAGCCATTTTTTTATGTGAAATTGTAAACATGTGGCCATGGATTTTGAAAATTCTAGAGAGAATTTTAAAAGCTTCAAGAGAATTTCCACAATTTTGAGAGGGATTTGAAAAGTTTCAATGGGAATGGGAAGAATTGGGACAAAAATTGGAAAATTTTTAAGGGACTTTGAAAAAATTTCAACTGGCATTTTAGCCATTTTTTGACGTGAAATTGTGAACATGTGGACATGGATTTTGAAAATTCTAGAGAGAATTTAAAAGCTTCAACAGAATTTCCACAATTTTGAGAGGGATTTGAAAAGTTTCAATGGGAATGGGAAGAATTGGGACAAAAATTGGAAAATTTTTAAGGGACTTTGAAAAAATTTCAACTGGAATTTTAGCCATTTTTTTATGTGAAATTGTAAACATGTGGACATGGATTTTGAAAATTCTAGAGAGAATTTTAAAAGCTTCAAGAGAATTTCAACACTTTTGAGAGGGATTTGAAAAGTTTCAATGGGAATGGGAAGAATTGGGACAAAAATTGGAAAATTTTAAGGGACTTTGAAAAAATTTCAACTGGAATTTTAGCCATTTTTTGACGTGAAATTGTAAACATGTGGCCATGGATTTTGAAAATTCTAGAGAGAATTTTAAAAGCTTCAAGAGAATTTCAACAATTTTGAGAGGGATTTGAAAAGTTTCAATGGGAATGGGAAGAATTGGGACAAAAATTGGAAAATTTTTAAGGGACTTTGAAAAAATTTCAACTGGAATTTTAGCATTTTTTTGACGTGAAATTGTAAACATGTGGACATGGATTTTGAAAATTCTAGAGAGAATTTTAAAAGCTTCAAGAGAATTTCAACAATTTTGAGAGGGATTTGAAAAGTTTCAATGGGAATGGGAAGAATTGGGACAAAAATTGGAAAATTTTTAAGGGACTTTGAAAAAATTTCAACTGGCATTTTAGCCATTTTTTGACGTGAAATTGTAAACATGTGGACATGGATTTTGAAAATTCTAGAGAGAATTTTAAAAGCTTCAAGAGAATTTCAACAATTTTGAGAGGGATTTGAAAAGTTTCAATGGGAATGGGAAGAATTGGGACAAAATTGAAAATTTTTAAGGGACTTTGAAAAAATTTCAACTGGAATTTTAGCCATTTTTTGACGTGAAATTGTAAACATGTGGACATGGATTTTGAAAATTCTAGAGAGAATTTTAAAAGCTTCAACAGAATTTCAACAATTTTGAGAGGGATTTGAAAAGTTTCAATGGGAATGGGAAGAATTGGGACAAAAATTGGAAAATTTTTCAGGGACTTTGAAAAAATTTCAACTGGAATTTTAGCCATTTTTTGACGTGAAATTGTAAACATGTGGACATGGATTTTGAAAATTCTAGAGAGAATTTTAAAAGCTTCAAGAGAATTTCAACAATTTTGAGAGGGATTTGAAAAGTTTCAATGGGAATGGGAAGAATTGGGACAAAAATTGGAAAATTTTAAAGGGACTTGAAAAAATTTCAACTGGAATTTTAGCCATTTTTTTAATGTGAAATTGTAAACATGTGGCCATGGATTTTGAAAATTCTAGAGAGAATTTTAAAAGCTTCAACAGAATTTCAACAATTTTGAGAGGGATTTGAAAAGTTTCAATGGGAATGGGAAGAATTGGGACAAAAATTGGAAAATTTTTAAGGGACTTTGAAAAAATTTCAACTGGAATTTTAGCCATTTTTTGACGTGAAATTGTAAACATGTGGACATGGATTTTGAAAATTCTAGAGAGAATTTTAAAAGCTTCAAGAGAATTTCAACAATTTTGAGAGGGATTTGAAAAGTTTCAATGGGAATGGGAAGAATTGGGACAAAAATTGGAAAATTTTTAAGGGACTTTGAAAAAATTTCAACTGGAATTTTAGCCATTTTTTGACGTGAAATTGTAAACATGTGGACATGGATTTTGAAAATTCTAGAGAGAATTTTAAAAGCTTCAACAGAATTTCCACAATTTTGAGAGGGATTTGAAAAGTTTCAATGGGAATGGGAAGAATTGGGACAAAAATTGGAAAATTTTTAAGGGACTTTGAAAAAATTTCAACTGGAATTTTAGCCATTTTTTGACGTGAAATTGTGAACATGTGGCCATGGATTTTGAAAATTCTAGAGAGAATTTTAAAAGCTTCAAGAGAATTTCAACAATTTTGAGAGGGATTTGAAAAGTTTCAATGGGAATGGGAAGAATTGGGACAAAAATTGGAAAATTTTTAAGGGACTTTGAAAAAATTTCAACTGGAATTTTAGCCATTTTTTTATGTGAAATTGTAAACATGTGGACATGGATTTTGAAAATTCTAGAGAGAATTTTAAAAGCTTCAGAGAATTTCAACAATTTTGAGAGGGATTTGAAAAGTTTCAATGGGAATGGGAAGAATTGGGACAAAAATTGGAAAATTTTTAAGGGACTTTGAAAAATTTCAACTGGAAGCCAATGGATTGAAATTCTAGAGAGAATTTTAAAAGCTTCAAGAGAATTTCCACAATTTTGAGAGGGATTTGAAAAGTTTTCAATGGGAATGGGAAGAATTGGGACAAAAATTGGAAAATTTTTAAGGGACTTTGAAAAAATTTCAACTGGCATTTTAGCCATTTTTTGACGTGAAATTGTGAACATGTGGACATGGATTTTGAAAATTCTAGAGAGAATTTTAAAAGCTTCAAGAGAATTTCCAGAATTTTGAGAGGGATTTGAAAAGTTTCAATGGGAATGGGAAGAATTGGGACAAAAATTGGAAAATTTTGAAGGGACTTTGAAAAAATTTCAACTGGAATTTTAGCCATTTTTTATGTGAAATTGTAAACATGTGGACATGGATTTTGAAAATTCTAGAGAGAATTTTAAAAGCTTCAAGAGAATTTCAACAATTTTGAGAGGGATTTGAAAAGTTTCAATGGGAATGGGAAGAATTGGGACAAAAATTGGAAAATTTTTAAGGGACTTTGAAAAAATTTCAACTGGAATTTTAGCCATTTTTTGACGTGAAATTGTAAACATGTGGACATGGATTTTGAAAATTCTAGAGAGAATTTTAAAAGCTTCAAGAGAATTTCCACAATTTTGAGAGGGATTTGAAAAGTTTCAATGGGAATGGGAAGAATTGGGACAAAAATTGGAAAATTTTTAAGGGACTTTGAAAAAATTTCAACTGGAATTTTAGCCATTTTTGACGTGAAATATTGTAAACATGTGGACATGGATTTTGAAAATTCTAGAGAGAATTTTAAAAGCTTCAAGAGAATTTCAACAATTTTGAGAGGGATTTGAAAAGTTTCAATGGGAATGGGAAGAATTGGGACAAAAATTGGAAAATTTTTAAGGGACTTTGAAAAAATTTCAACTGGAATTTTAGCCATTTTTTTATGTGAAATTGTAAACATGTGGACATGGATTTTGAAAATTCTAGAGAGAATTTTAAAAGCTTCAAGAGAATTTCAACAATTTTGAGAGGGATTTGAAAAGTTTCAATGGGAATGGGAAGAATTGGGACAAAAATTGGAAAATTTTTAAGGGACTTTGAAAAAATTTCAACTGGAATTTTAGCCATTTTTTATGTGAAATTGTAAACATGTGGCCATGGATTTTGAAAATTCTAGAGAGAATTTTAAAAGCTTCAAGAGAATTTCCACAATTTTGAGAGGGATTTGAAAAGTTTCAATGGGAATGGGAAGAATTGGGACAAAAATTGGAAAATTTTTAAGGGACTTTGAAAAAATTTCAACTGGCATTTTAGCCATTTTTTGACGTGAAATTGTAAACATGTGGACATGGATTTTGAAAATTCTAGAGAGAATTTTAAAAGCTTCAAGAGAATTTCAACAATTTTGAGAGGGATTTGAAAAGTTTCAATGGGAATGGGAAGAATTGGGACAAAAATTGGAAAATTTTTAAGGGACTTTGAAAAAATTTCAACTGGAATTTTAGCCATTTTTTGACGTGAAATTGTAAACATGTGGACATGGATTTTGAAAATTCTAGAGAGAATTTTAAAAGCTTCAAGAGAATTTCAACAGTTTTGAGAGGGATTTGAAAAGTTTCAATGGGAATGGGAAGAATTGGGACAAAAATTGGAAATTTTTTAAGGGACTTTGAAAAAATTTCAATTGGAATTTTAGCCATTTTTTGACGTGAAATTGTAAACATGTGGCCATGGATTTTGAAAATTCTAGAGAGAATTTTAAAAGCTTCAAGAGAATTTCAACAGTTTTGAGAGGGATTTGAAAAGTTTCAATGGGAATGGGAAGAATTGGGACAAAAATTGGAAAATTTTTCAGGGACTTTGAAAAAATTTCAACTGGAATTTTAGCCATTTTTTGACGTGAAATTGTAAACATGTGGACATGGATTTTGAAAATTCTAGAGAGAATTTTAAAAGCTTCAACAGAATTTCAACAATTTTGAGAGGGATTTGAAAAGTTTCAATGGGAATGGGAAGAATTGGGACAAAAATTGGAAAATTTTTAAGGGACTTTGAAAAAATTTCAACTGGAATTTTAGCCATTTTTTGACGTGAAATTGTAAACATGTGGACATGGATTTTGAAAATTCTAGAGAGAATTTTAAAAGCTTCAAGAGAATTTCAACAATTTTGAGAGGGATTTGAAAAGTTTCAATGGGAATGGGAAGAATTGGGACAAAATTGGAAAATTTTTAAGGGACTTTGAAAAAATTTCAACCTGCATTTTAGCCATTTTTTGACGTGAAATTGTGAACATGTGGACATGGATTTTGAAAATTCTAGAGAGAATTTTAAAAGCTTCAACAGAATTTCCACTATTTTGAGAGGGATTTGAAAAGTTTCAATGGGAATGGGAAGAATTGGGACAAAAATTGGAAAATTTTTAAGGGACTTTGAAAAAATTTCAACTGGAATTTTAGCCATTTTTTTATGTGAAATTGTAAACATGTGGACATGGATTTTGAAAATTCTAGAGAGAATTTTAAAAGCTTCAAGAGAATTTCAACAATTTTGAGAGGGATTTGAAAAGTTTCAATGGGAATGGGAAGAATTGGGACAAAAATTGGAAAATTTTTAAGGGACTTTGAAAAAATTTCAACTGGAATTTTAGCCATTTTTTGACGTGAAATTGTAAACATGTGGACATGGATTTTGAAAATTCTAGAGAGAATTTTAAAAGCTTCAAGAGAATTTCAACACTTTTGAGAGGGATTTGAAAAGTTTCAATGGGAATGGGAAGAATTGGGACAAAAATTGGAAAATTTTTAAGGGACTTTGAAAAAATTTCAACTGGAATTTTAGCCATTTTTTGACGTGAAATTGTGAACATGTGGCCATGGATTTTGAAAATTCTAGAGAGAATTTTAAAAGCTTCAAGAGAATTTCAACAATTTTGAGAGGGATTTGAAAAGTTTCAATGGGAATGGGAAGAATTGGGACAAAAATTGGAAAATTTTTAAGGGACTTTGAAAAAATTTCAACTGGCATTTTAGCCATTTTTTGACGTGAAATTGTAAACATGTGGACATGGATTTTGAAAATTCTAGAGAGAATTTTAAAAGCTTCAAGAGAATTTCAACAATTTTGAGAGAGATTTGAAAAGTTTCAATGGGAATGGGAAGAATTGGGACAAAAATTGGAAAATTTTTAAGGGACTTTGAAAAAATTTCAACTGGAATTTTAGCCATTTTTTGACGTGAAATTGTAAACATGTGGACATGGATTTTGAAAATTCTAGAGAGAATTTTAAAAGCTTCAAGAGAATTTCAACAATTTTGAGAGGGATTTGAAAAGTTTCAATGGGAATGGGAAGAATTGGGACAAAAATTGGAAAATTTTTAAGGGACTTTGAAAAAATTTCAACCGGCATTTTAGCCATTTTTTGACGTGAAATTGTGAACATGTGGACATGGATTTTGAAAATTCTAGAGAGAATTTTAAAAGCTTCAACAGAATTTCCACAATTTTGAGAGGGATTTGAAAAGTTTCAATGGGAATGGGAAGAATTGGGACAAAAATTGGAAAATTTTGAAGGGACTTTGAAAAAATTTCAACTGGAATTTTAGCCATTTTTTTATGTGAAATTGTAAACATGTGGACATGGATTTTGAAAATTCTAGAGAGAATTTTAAAAGCTTCAAGAGAATTTCAACACTTTTGAGAGGGATTTGAAAAGTTTCAATGGGAATGGGAAGAATTGGGACAAAAATTGGAAAATTTTTAAGGGACTTTGAAAAAATTTCAACTGGAATTTTAGCCATTTTTTGACGTGAAATTGTAAACATGTGGACATGGATTTTGAAAATTCTAGAGAGAATTTTAAAAGCTTCAACAGAATTTCAACAATTTTGAGAGGGATTTGAAAAGTTTCAATGGGAATGGGAAGAATTGGGACAAAAATTGGAAAATTTTTAAGGGACTTTGAAAAAATTTCAACTGGAATTTTAGCCATTTTTGACGTGAAATTGTAAACATGTGGACATGGATTTTGAAAATTCTAGAGAGAATTTTAAAAGCTTCAACAGAATTTCAACAATTTTGAGAGGGATTTGAAAAGTTTCAATGGGAATGGGAAGAATTGGGACAAAAATTGGAAAATTTTTAAGGGACTTTGAAAAAATTTCAACTGGAATTTTAGCCATTTTTTGACGTGAAATTGTAAACATGTGGACATGGATTTTGAAAATTCTAGAGAGAATTTTAAAAGCTTCAAGAGAATTTCAACAATTTTGAGAGGGATTTGAAAAGTTTCAATGGGAATGGGAAGAATTGGGACAAAAATTGGAAAATTTTTAAGGGACTTTGAAAAAATTTCAACTGGAATTTTAGCCATTTTTTGACGTGAAATTGTAAACATGTGGACATGGATTTTGAAAATTCTAGAGAGAATTTTAAAAGCTTCAACAGAATTTCCACAATTTTGAGAGGGATTTGAAAAGTTTCAATGGGAATGGGAAGAATTGGGACAAAAATTGGAAAATTTTTAAGGGACTTTGAAAAAATTTCAACTGGCATTTTAGCCATTTTTTGACGTGAAATTGTAAACATGTGGACATGGATTTTGAAAATTCTAGAGAAAATTTTAAAAGCTTCAACAGAATTTCAACAATTTTGAGAGGGATTTGAAAAGTTTCAATGGGAATGGGAAGAATTGGGACAAAAATTGGAAAATTTTGAAGGGACTTTGAAAAAATTTCAACTGGAATTTTAGCCATTTTTTGACGTGAAATTGTAAACATGTGGACATGGATTTTGAAAATTCTAGAGAGAATTTTAAAAGCTTCAAGAGAATTTCAACAGTTTTGAGAGGGATTTGAAAAGTTTCAATGGGAATGGGAAGAATTGGGACAAAAATTGGAAATTTTTTAAGGGACTTTGAAAAAATTTCAACTGGAATTTTAGCCATTTTTTGACGTGAAATTGTAAACATGTGGACATGGATTTTGAAAATTCTAGAGAGAATTTTAAAAGCTTCAAGAGAATTTCAACAATTTTGAGAGGGATTTGAAAAGTTTCAATGGGAATGGGAAGAATTGGGACAAAAATTGGAAAATTTTTAAGGGACTTTGAAAAAATTTCAACTGGAATTTTAGCCATTTTTTGACGTGAAATTGTAAACATGTGGCCATGGATTTTGAAAATTCTAGAGAGAATTTTAAAAGCTTCAAGAGAATTTCAACAATTTTGAGAGGGATTTGAAAAGTTTCAATGGGAATGGGAAGAATTGGGACAAAAATTGGAAAATTTTTAAGGGACTTTGAAAAAATTTCAACCTGCATTTTAGCCATTTTTTGACGTGAAATTGTGAACATGTGGACATGGATTTTGAAAATTCTAGAGAGAATTTTAAAAGCTTCAACAGAATTTCCACTATTTTGAGAGGGATTTGAAAAGTTTCAATGGGAATGGGAAGAATTGGGACAAAAATTGGAAAATTTTTAAGGGACTTTGAAAAAATTTCAACTGGAATTTTAGCCATTTTTTTATGTGAAATTGTAAACATGTGGACATGGATTTTGAAAATTCTAGAGAGAATTTTAAAAGCTTCAAGAGAATTTCAACAATTTTGAGAGGGATTTGAAAAGTTTCAATGGGAATGGGAAGAATTGGGACAAAAATTGGAAAATTTTTAAGGGACTTTGAAAAAATTTCAACTGGAATTTTAGCCATTTTTTTATGTGAAATTGTAAACATGTGGACATGGATTTTGAAAATTCTAGAGAGAATTTTAAAAGCTTCAAGAGAATTTCAACAATTTTGAGAGGGATTTGAAAAGTTTCAATGGGAATGGGAAGAATTGGGACAAAAATTGGAAAATTTTTAAGGGACTTTGAAAAAATTTCAACTGGCATTTTAGCCATTTTTTGACGTGAAATTGTAAACATGTGGACATGGATTTTGAAAATTCTAGAGAGAATTTTAAAAGCTTCAAGAGAATTTCAACAATTTTGAGAGGGATTTGAAAAGTTTCAATGGGAATGGGAAGAATTGGGACAAAAATTGGAAAATTTTTAAGGGACTTTGAAAAAATTTCAACTGGCATTTTAGCCATTTTTTGACGTGAAATTGTAAACATGTGGACATGGATTTTGAAAATTCTAGAGAGAATTTTAAAAGCTTCAAGAGAATTTCCACAATTTTGAGAGGGATTTGAAAAGTTTCAATGGGAATGGGAAGAATTGGGACAAAAATTGGAAAATTTTTCAGGGACTTTGAAAAAATTTCAACTGGCATTTTAGCCATTTTTTGACGTGAAATTGTAAACATGTGGACATGGATTTTGAAAATTGTAGAGAGAATTTTAAAAGCTTCAAGAGAATTTCAACAATTTTGAGAGGGATTTGAAAAGTTTCAATGGGAATGGGAAGAATTGGGACAAAAATTGGAAAATTTTTAAGGGACTTTGAAAAAATTTCAACTGGAATTTTAGCCATTTTTTTATGTGAAATTGTAAACATGTGGACATGGATTTTGAAAATTGTAGAGAGAATTTTAAAAGCTTCAAGAGAATTTCAACAATTTTGAGAGGGATTTGAAAAGTTTCAATGGGAATGGGAAGAATTGGGACAAAAATTGGAAAATTTTTAAGGGACTTTGAAAAAATTTCAACTGGCATTTTAGCCATTTTTTGACGTGAAATTGTAAACATGTGGACATGGATTTTGAAAATTCTAGAGAGAATTTTAAAAGCTTCAAGAGAATTTCCACAATTTTGAGAGGGATTTGAAAAGTTTCAATGGGAATGGGAAGAATTGGGACAAAAATTGGAAAATTTTTAAGGGACTTTGAAAAAATTTCAACTGGAATTTTAGCCATTTTTTTATGTGAAATTGTAAACATGTGGACATGGATTTTGAAAATTCTAGAGAGAATTTTAAAAGCTTCAAGAGAATTTCAACAATTTTGAGAGGGATTTGAAAAGTTTCAATGGGAATGGGAAGAATTGGGACAAAAATTGGAAAATTTTTAAGGGACTTTGAAAAAATTTCAACTGGAATTTTAGCCATTTTTTTATGTGAAATTGTAAACATGTGGACATGGATTTTGAAAATTCTAGAGAGAATTTTAAAAGCTTCAAGAGAATTTCAACAATTTTGAGAGGGATTTGAAAAGTTTCAATGGGAATGGGAAGAATTGGGACAAAAATTGGAAAATTTTTAAGGGACTTTGAAAAAATTTCAACTGGAATTTTAGCCATTTTTTGACGTGAAATTGTAAACATGTGGACATGGATTTTGAAAATTCTAGAGAGAATTTTAAAAGCTTCAACAGAATTTCCACAATTTTGAGAGGGATTTGAAAAGTTTCAATGGGAATGGGAAGAATTGGGACAAAAATTGGAAAATTTTTAAGGGACTTTGAAAAATTTCAACTGGAATTTTAGCATTTTTTTGACGTGAAATTGTAAACATGTGGCCATGGATTTTGAAAATTCTAGAGAGAATTTTAAAAGCTTCAAGAGAATTTCAACAATTTTGAGAGGGATTTGAAAAGTTTCAATGGGAATGGGAAGAATTGGGACAAAAATTGGAAAATTTTTAAGGGACTTTGAAAAAATTTCAACTGGAATTTTAGCCATTTTTTGACGTGAAATTGTAAACATGTGGACATGGATTTTGAAAATTCTAGAGAGAATTTTAAAAGCTTCAAGAGAATTTCAACAATTTTGAGAGGGATTTGAAAAGTTTCAATGGGAATGGGAAGAATTGGGACAAAAATTGGAAAATTTTTAAGGGACTTTGAAAAAATTTCAACTGGAATTTTAGCATTTTTTTGACGTGAAATTGTAAACATGTGGCCATGGATTTTGAAAATTCTAGAGAGAATTTTAAAAGCTTCAAGAGAATTTCAACAATTTTGAGAGGGATTTGAAAAGTTTCAATGGGAATGGGAAGAATTGGGACAAAAATTGGAAAATTTTTAAGGGACTTTGAAAAAATTTCAACTGGCATTTTAGCCATTTTTTGACGTGAAATTGTAAACATGTGGACATGGATTTTGAAAATTCTAGAGAGAATTTTAAAAGCTTCAAGAGAATTTCAACAATTTTGAGAGGGATTTGAAAAGTTTCAATGGGAATGGGAAGAATTGGGACAAAAATTGGAAAATTTTTAAGGGACTTTGAAAAAATTTCAACTGGCATTTTAGCCATTTTTTGACGTGAAATTGTAAACATGTGGACATGGATTTTGAAAATTCTAGAGAGAATTTTAAAAGCTTCAACAGAATTTCAACAATTTTGAGAGGGATTTGAAAAGTTTCAATGGGAATGGGAAGAATTGGGACAAAAATTGGAAAATTTTTAAGGGACTTTGAAAAAATTTCAACTGGAATTTTAGCCATTTTTTGACGTGAAATTGTAAACATGTGGACATGGATTTTGAAAATTCTAGAGAGAATTTTAAAAGCTTCAACAGAATTTCAACAGTTTTGAGAGGGATTTGAAAAGTTTCAATGGGAATGGGAAGAATTGGGACAAAAATTGGAAATTTTTTAAGGGACTTTGAAAAAATTTCAATTGGAATTTTAGCCATTTTTTGACGTGAAATTGTAAACATGTGGCCATGGATTTTGAAAATTCTAGAGAGAATTTTAAAAGCTTCAAGAGAATTTCAACAATTTTGAGAGGGATTTGAAAAGTTTCAATGGGAATGGGAAGAATTGGGACAAAAATTGGAAAATTTTTAAGGGACTTTGAAAAAATTTCAACTGGAATTTTAGCCATTTTTTGACGTGAAATTGTAAACATGTGGACATGGATTTTGAAAATTCTAGAGAGAATTTTAAAAGCTTCAAGAGAATTTCAACAATTTTGAGAGGGATTTGAAAAGTTTCAATGGGAATGGGAAGAATTGGGACAAAAATTGGAAAATTTTTAAGGGACTTTGAAAAAATTTCAACCTGCATTTTAGCCATTTTTTGACGTGAAATTGTGAACATGTGGACATGGATTTTGAAAATTCTAGAGAGAATTTTAAAAGCTTCAACAGAATTTCCACAATTTTGAGAGGGATTTGAAAAGTTTCAATGGGAATGGGAAGAATTGGGACAAAAATTGTAAAATTTTTAAGGGACTTTGAAAAAATTTCAACTGGAATTTTAGCCATTTTTTTATGTGAAATTGTAAACATGTGGACATGGATTTTGAAAATTCTAGAGAGAATTTTAAAAGCTTCAACAGAATTTCAACAATTTTGAGAGGGATTTGAAAAGTTTCAATGGGAATGGGAAGAATTGGGACAAAAATTGGAAAATTTTTAAGGGACTTTGAAAAAATTTCAACTGGAATTTTAGCCATTTTTTGACGTGAAATTGTCAACATGTGGACATGGATTTTGAAAATTCTAGAGAGAATTTTAAAAGCTTCAAGAGAATTTCAACAATTTTGAGAGGGATTTGAAAAGTTTCAATGGGAATGGGAAGAATTGGGACAAAAATTGGAAAATTTTTAAGGGACTTTGAAAAAATTTCAACTGGAATTTTAGCCATTTTTTGACGTGAAATTGTAAACATGTGGCCATGGATTTTGAAAATTGTAGAGAGAATTTTAAAAGCTTCAAGAGAATTTCAACAATTTTGAGAGGGATTTGAAAAGTTTCAATGGGAATGGGAAGAATTGGGACAAAAATTGGAAAATTTTTAAGGGACTTTGAAAAAATTTCAACTGGAATTTTAGCCATTTTTTGACGTGAAATTGTAAACATGTGGCCATGGATTTTGAAAATTCTAGAGAGAATTTTAAAAGCTTCAACAGAATTTCAACAATTTTGAGAGGGATTTGAAAAGTTTCAATGGGAATGGGAAGAATTGGGACAAAAATTGGAAAATTTTTAAGGGACTTTGAAAAAATTTCAACTGGAATTTTAGCCATTTTTTAACGTGAAATTGTAAACATGTGGCCATGGATTTTGAAAATTCTAGAGAGAATTTTAAAAGCTTCAAGAGAATTTCAACAATTTTGAGAGGGATTTGAAAAGTTTCAATGGGAATGGGAAGAATTGGGACAAAAATTGGAAAATTTTTAAGGGACTTTGAAAAAATTTCAACTGGCATTTTAGCCATTTTTTGACGTGAAATTGTAAACATGTGGACATGGATTTTGAAAATTCTAGAGAGAATTTTAAAAGCTTCAACAGAATTTCAACAATTTTGAGAGGGATTTGAAAAGTTTCAATGGGAATGGGAAGAATTGGGACAAAAATTGGAAAATTTTTAAGGGACTTTGAAAAAATTTCAACTGGCATTTTAGCCATTTTTTGACGTGAAATTGTAAACATGTGGCCATGGATTTTGAAAATTCTAGAGAGAATTTTAAAAGCTTCAAGAGAATTTCAACAATTTTGAGAGGGATTTGAAAAGTTTCAATGGGAATGGGAAGAATTGGGACAAAAATTGGAAAATTTTTAAGGGACTTTGAAAAAATTTCAACTGGAATTTTAGCCATTTTTTGACGTGAAATTGTAAACATGTGGACATGGATTTTGAAAATTCTAGAGAGAATTTTAAAAGCTTCAACAGAATTTCAACAGTTTTGAGAGGGATTTGAAAAGTTTCAATGGGAATGGGAAGAATTGGGACAAAAATTGGAAATTTTTTAAGGGACTTTGAAAAAATTTCAATTGGAATTTTAGCCATTTTTTGACGTGAAATTGTAAACATGTGGCCATGGATTTTGAAAATTCTAGAGAGAATTTTAAAAGCTTCAAGAGAATTTCAACAATTTTGAGAGGGATTTGAAAAGTTTCAATGGGAATGGGAAGAATTGGGACAAAAATTGGAAAATTTTTAAGGGACTTTGAAAAAATTTCAACTGGAATTTTAGCCATTTTTTGACGTGAAATTGTAAACATGTGGACATGGATTTTGAAAATTCTAGAGAGAATTTTAAAAGCTTCAAGAGAATTTCAACAATTTTGAGAGGGATTTGAAAAGTTTCAATGGGAATGGGAAGAATTGGGACAAAAATTGGAAAATTTTTAAGGGACTTTGAAAAAATTTCAACCTGCATTTTAGCCATTTTTTGACGTGAAATTGTGAACATGTGGACATGGATTTTGAAAATTCTAGAGAGAATTTTAAAAGCTTCAACAGAATTTCCACAATTTTGAGAGGGATTTGAAAAGTTTCAATGGGAATGGGAAGAATTGGGACAAAAATTGGAAAATTTTTAAGGGACTTTGAAAAAATTTCAACTGGAATTTTAGCCATTTTTTTATGTGAAATTGTAAACATGTGGACATGGATTTTGAAAATTCTAGAGAGAATTTTAAAAGCTTCAACAGAATTTCAACAATTTTGAGAGGGATTTGAAAAGTTTCAATGGGAATGGGAAGAATTGGGACAAAAATTGGAAAATTTTTAAGGGACTTTGAAAAAATTTCAACTGGAATTTTAGCCATTTTTTGACGTGAAATTGTCAACATGTGGACATGGATTTTGAAAATTCTAGAGAGAATTTTAAAAGCTTCAAGAGAATTTCAACAATTTTGAGAGGGATTTGAAAAGTTTCAATGGGAATGGGAAGAATTGGGACAAAAATTGGAAAATTTTTAAGGGACTTTGAAAAAATTTCAACTGGAATTTTAGCCATTTTTTGACGTGAAATTGTAAACATGTGGCCATGGATTTTGAAAATTGTAGAGAGACTTTTAAAAGCTTCAAGAGAATTTCAACAATTTTGAGAGGGATTTGAAAAGTTTCAATGGGAATGGGAAGAATTGGGACAAAAATTGGAAAATTTTTAAGGGACTTTGAAAAAATTTCAACTGGAATTTTAGCCATTTTTTGACGTGAAATTGTAAACATGTGGCCATGGATTTTGAAAATTGTAGAGAGAATTTTAAAAGCTTCAAGAGAATTTCCACAATTTTGAGAGGGATTTGAAAAGTTTCAATGGGAATGGGAAGAATTGGGACAAAAATTGGAAAATTTTTAAGGGACTTTGAAAAAATTTCAACTGGAATTTTAGCCATTTTTTAACGTGAAATTGTAAACATGTGGCCATGGATTTTGAAAATTCTAGAGAGAATTTTAAAAGCTTCAACAGAATTTCAACAATTTTGAGAGGGATTTGAAAAGTTTCAATGGGAATGGGAAGAATTGGGACAAAAATTGGAAATTTTTTAAGGGACTTTGAAAAAATTTCAACTGGAATTTTAGCCATTTTTTGACGTGAAATTGTAAACATGTGGACATGGATTTTGAAAATTCTAGAGAGAATTTTAAAAGCTTCAAGAGAATTTCAACAATTTTGAGAGGGATTTGAAAAGTTTCAATGGGAATGGGAAGAATTGGGACAAAAATTGGAAATTTTTTAAGGGACTTTGAAAAAATTTCAACTGGCATTTTAGCCATTTTTTGACGTGAAATTGTGAACATGTGGACATGGATTTTGAAAATTCTAGAGAGAATTTTAAAAGCTTCAACAGAATTTCCACAATTTTGAGAGGGATTTGAAAAGTTTCAATGGGAATGGGAAGAATTGGGACAAAAATTGGAAAATTTTGAAGGGACTTTGAAAAAATTTCAACTGGAATTTTAGCCATTTTTTTATGTGAAATTGTAAACATGTGGACATGGATTTTGAAAATTCTAGAGAGAATTTTAAAAGCTTCAAGAGAATTTCAACACTTTTGAGAGGGATTTGAAAAGTTTCAATGGGAATGGGAAGAATTGGGACAAAAATTGGAAATTTTTTAAGGGACTTTGAAAAAATTTCAACTGGAATTTTAGCCATTTTTTGACGTGAAATTGTAAACATGTGGACATGGATTTTGAAAATTCTAGAGAGAATTTTAAAAGCTTCAACAGAATTTCAACAATTTTGAGAGGGATTTGAAAAGTTTCAATGGGAATGGGAAGAATTGGGACAAAAATTGGAAAATTTTTAAGGGACTTTGAAAAAATTTCAACTGGAATTTTAGCCATTTTTGACGTGAAATTGTAAACATGTGGACATGGATTTTGAAAATTCTAGAGAGAATTTTAAAAGCTTCAACAGAATTTCAACAATTTTGAGAGGGATTTGAAAAGTTTCAATGGGAATGGGAAGAATTGGGACAAAAATTGGAAAATTTTTAAGGGACTTTGAAAAAATTTCAACTGGAATTTTAGCCATTTTTTTATGTGAAATTGTAAACATGTGGACATGGATTTTGAAAATTCTAGAGAGAATTTTAAAAGCTTCAAGAGAATTTCAACAATTTTGAGAGGGATTTGAAAAGTTTCAATGGGAATGGGAAGAATTGGGACAAAAATTGGAAAATTTTTAAGGGACTTTGAAAAAATTTCAACTGGCATTTTAGCCATTTTTTGACGTGAAATTGTAAACATGTGGACATGGATTTTGAAAATTCTAGAGAGAATTTTAAAAGCTTCAAGAGAATTTCCACAATTTTGAGAGGGATTTGAAAAGTTTCAATGGGAATGGGAAGAATTGGGACAAAAATTGGAAAATTTTTAAGGGACTTTGAAAAAATTTCAACTGGCATTTTAGCCATTTTTTGACGTGAAATTGTAAACATGTGGACATGGATTTTGAAAATTCTAGAGAGAATTTTAAAAGCTTCAAGAGAATTTCAACAATTTTGAGAGGGATTTGAAAAGTTTCAATGGGAATGGGAAGAATTGGGACAAAAATTGGAAAATTTTTAAGGGACTTTGAAAAAATTTCAACTGGAATTTTAGCCATTTTTTGACGTGAAATTGTGAACATGTGGACATGGATTTTGAAAATTCTAGAGAGAATTTTAAAAGCTTCAACAGAATTTCCACTATTTTGAGAGGGATTTGAAAAGTTTCAATGGGAATGGGAAGAATTGGGACAAAAATTGGAAAATTTTTAAGGGACTTTGAAAAAATTTCAACTGGAATTTTAGCCATTTTTTTATGTGAAATTGTAAACATGTGGACATGGATTTTGAAAATTCTAGAGAGAATTTTAAAAGCTTCAAGAGAATTTCAACAATTTTGAGAGGGATTTGAAAAGTTTCAATGGGAATGGGAAGAATTGGGACAAAAATTGGAAAATTTTTCAGGGACTTTGAAAAAATTTCAACTGGAATTTTAGCCATTTTTTGACGTGAAATTGTAAACATGTGGACATGGATTTTGAAAATTCTAGAGAGAATTTTAAAAGCTTCAAGAGAATTTCCACAATTTTGAGAGGGATTTGAAAAGTTTCAATGGGAATGGGAAGAATTGGGACAAAAATTGGAAAATTTTTAAGGGACTTTGAAAAAATTTCAACTGGCATTTTAGCCATTTTTTGACGTGAAATTGTAAACATGTGGACATGGATTTTGAAAATTGTAGAGAGAATTTTAAAAGCTTCAAGAGAATTTCAACAATTTTGAGATGGATTTGAAAAGTTTCAATGGGAATGGGAAGAATTGGGACAAAAATTGGAAAATTTTTAAGGGACTTTGAAAAAATTTCAACTGGAATTTTAGCCATTTTTTTATGTGAAATTGTAAACATGTGGACATGGATTTTGAAAATTGTAGAGAGAATTTTAAAAGCTTCAAGAGAATTTCAACAATTTTGAGAGGGATTTGAAAAGTTTCAATGGGAATGGGAAGAATTGGGACAAAAATTTGAAAATTTTTAAGGGACTTTGAAAAAATTTCAACTGGAATTTTAGCCATTTTTTGACGTGAAATTGTAAACATGTGGACATGGATTTTGAAAATTCTAGAGAGAATTTTAAAAGCTTCAACAGAATTTCCACTATTTTGAGAGGGATTTGAAAAGTTTCAATGGGAATGGGAAGAATTGGGACAAAAATTGGAAAATTTTTAAGGGACTTTGAAAAAATTTCAACTGGAATTTTAGCCATTTTTTTATGTGAAATTGTAAACATGTGGACATGGATTTTGAAAATTCTAGAGAGAATTTTAAAAGCTTCAAGAGAATTTCAACAATTTTGAGAGGGATTTGAAAAGTTTCAATGGGAATGGGAAGAATTGGGACAAAAATTGGAAAATTTTTAAGGGACTTTGAAAAAATTTCAACTGGCATTTTAGCCATTTTTTGACGTGAAATTGTAAACATGTGGACATGGATTTTGAAAATTGTAGAGAGAATTTTAAAAGCTTCAAGAGAATTTCAACAATTTTGAGAGGGATTTGAAAAGTTTCAATGGGAATGGGAAGAATTGGGACAAAAATTGGAAAATTTTTAAGGGACTTTGAAAAAATTTCAACTGGAATTTTAGCCATTTTTTTATGTGAAATTGTAAACATGTGGACATGGATTTTGAAAATTGTAGAGAGAATTTTAAAAGCTTCAAGAGAATTTCAACAATTTTGAGAGGGATTTGAAAAGTTTCAATGGGAATGGGAAGAATTGGGACAAAAATTGGAAAATTTTTCAGGGACTTTGAAAAAATTTCAACTGGAATTTTAGCCATTTTTTGACGTGAAATTGTAAACATGTGGACATGGATTTTGAAAATTCTAGAGAGAATTTTAAAAGCTTCAACAGAATTTCCACTATTTTGAGAGGGATTTGAAAAGTTTCAATGGGAATGGGAAGAATTGGGACAAAAATTGGAAAATTTTTAAGGGACTTTGAAAAAATTTCAACTGGCATTTTAGCCATTTTTTTATGTGAAATTGTAAACATGTGGACATGGATTTTGAAAATTCTAGAGAGAATTTTAAAAGCTTCAAGAGAATTTCAACAATTTTGAGAGGGATTTGAAAAGTTTCAATGGGAATGGGAAGAATTGGGACAAAAATTGGAAAATTTTTAAGGGACTTTGAAAAAATTTCAACTGGAATTTTAGCATTTTTTTGACGTGAAATTGTAAACATGTGGCCATGGATTTTGAAAATTCTAGAGAGAATTTTAAAAGCTTCAAGAGAATTTCAACAATTTTGAGAGGGATTTGAAAAGTTTCAATGGGAATGGGAAGAATTGGGACAAAAATTGGAAAATTTTTAAGGGACTTTGAAAAAATTTCAACTGGAATTTTAGCCATTTTTTTATGTGAAATTGTAAACATGTGGACATGGATTTTGAAAATTCTAGAGAGAATTTTAAAAGCTTCAAGAGAATTTCAACAATTTTGAGAGGGATTTGAAAAGTTTCAATGGGAATGGGAAGAATTGGGACAAAAATTGGAAAATTTTTAAGGGACTTTGAAAAAATTTCAACTGGAATTTTAGCCATTTTTTGACGTGAAATTGTAAACATGTGGACATGGATTTTGAAAATTCTAGAGAGAATTTTAAAAGCTTCAAGAGAATTTCCACAATTTTGAGAGGGATTTGAAAAGTTTCAATGGGAATGGGAAGAATTGGGACAAAAATTGGAAAATTTTTAAGGGACTTTGAAAAAATTTCAACTGGAATTTTAGCATTTTTTTGACGTGAAATTGTAAACATGTGGCCATGGATTTTGAAAATTCTAGAGAGAATTTTAAAAGCTTCAAGAGAATTTCAACAATTTTGAGAGGGATTTGAAAAGTTTCAATGGGAATGGGAAGAATTGGGACAAAAATTGGAAAATTTTTCAGGGACTTTGAAAAAATTTCAACTGGCATTTTAGCCATTTTTTGACGTGAAATTGTAAACATGTGGACATGGATTTTGAAAATTCTAGAGAGAATTTTAAAAGCTTCAAGAGAATTTCCACAATTTTGAGAGGGATTTGAAAAGTTTCAATGGGAATGGGAAGAATTGGGACAAAAATTGGAAAATTTTGAAGGGACTTTGAAAAAATTTCAACTGGCATTTTAGCCATTTTTTGACGTGAAATTGTAAACATGTGGACATGGATTTTGAAAATTCTAGAGAGAATTTTAAAAGCTTCAACAGAATTTCAACAATTTTGAGAGGGATTTGAAAAGTTTCAATGGGAATGGGAAGAATTGGGACAAAAATTGGAAAATTTTTAAGGGACTTTGAAAAAATTTCAACTGGAATTTTAGCCATTTTTTGACGTGAAATTGTAAACATGTGGACATGGATTTTGAAAATTCTAGAGAGAATTTTAAAAGCTTCAACAGAATTTCAACAGTTTTGAGAGGGATTTGAAAAGTTTCAATGGGAATGGGAAGAATTGGGACAAAAATTGGAAATTTTTTAAGGGACTTTGAAAAAATTTCAATTGGAATTTTAGCCATTTTTTGACGTGAAATTGTAAACATGTGGCCATGGATTTTGAAAATTCTAGAGAGAATTTTAAAAGCTTCAAGAGAATTTCAACAATTTTGAGAGGGATTTGAAAAGTTTCAATGGGAATGGGAAGAATTGGGACAAAAATTGGAAAATTTTTAAGGGACTTTGAAAAAATTTCAACTGGAATTTTAGCCATTTTTTGACGTGAAATTGTAAACATGTGGACATGGATTTTGAAAATTCTAGAGAGAATTTTAAAAGCTTCAAGAGAATTTCAACAATTTTGAGAGGGATTTGAAAAGTTTCAATGGGAATGGGAAGAATTGGGACAAAAATTGGAAAATTTTTAAGGGACTTTGAAAAAATTTCAACCTGCATTTTAGCCATTTTTTGACGTGAAATTGTGAACATGTGGACATGGATTTTGAAAAATCTAGAGAGAATTTTAAAAGCTTCAACAGAATTTCCACAATTTTGAGAGGGATTTGAAAAGTTTCAATGGGAATGGGAAGAATTGGGACAAAAATTGGAAAATTTTTCAGGGACTTTGAAAAAATTTCAACTGGAATTTTAGCCATTTTTTGACGTGAAATTGTAAACATGTGGACATGGATTTTGAAAATTCTAGAGAGAATTTTAAAAGCTTCAAGAGAATTTCAACAATTTTGAGAGGGATTTGAAAAGTTTCAATGGGAATGGGAAGAATTGGGACAAAAATTGGAAAATTTTTAAGGGACTTTGAAAAAATTTCAACTGGAATTTTAGCCATTTTTTGACGTGAAATTGTAAACATGTGGACATGGATTTTGAAAATTCTAGAGAGAATTTTAAAAGCTTCAAGAGAATTTCAACAATTTTGAGAGGGATTTGAAAAGTTTCAATGGGAATGGGAAGAATTGGGACAAAAATTGGAAAATTTTTAAGGGACTTTGAAAAAATTTCAACCGGAATTTTAGCCATTTTTTGACGTGAAATTGTGAACATGTGGACATGGATTTTGAAAATTCTAGAGAGAATTTTAAAGCTTCAACAGAATTTCCACTATTTTGAGAGGGATTTGAAAAGTTTCAATGGGAATGGGAAGAATTGGGACAAAAATTGGAAAATTTTTAAGGGACTTTGAAAAAATTTCAACTGGAATTTTAGCCATTTTTTGACGTGAAATTGTAAACATGTGGACATGGATTTTGAAAATTCTAGAGAGAATTTTAAAAGCTTCAAGAGAATTTCAACAATTTTGAGAGGGATTTGAAAAGTTTCAATGGGAATGGGAAGAATTGGGACAAAAATTGGAAAATTTTTAAGGGACTTTGAAAAAATTTCAACTGGAATTTTAGCCATTTTTTGACGTGAAATTGTAAACATGTGGACATGGATTTTGAAAATTCTAGAGAGAATTTTAAAAGCTTCAAGAGAATTTCAACAATTTTGAGAGGGATTTGAAAAGTTTCAATGGGAATGGGAAGAATTGGGACAAAAATTGGAAAATTTTTAAGGGACTTTGAAAAAATTTCAACTGGAATTTTAGCCATTTTTTGACGTGAAATTGTAAACATGTGGCCATGGATTTTGAAAATTGTAGAGAGAATTTTAAAAGCTTCAACAGAATTTCAACAATTTTGAGAGGGATTTGAAAAGTTTCAATGGGAATGGGAAGAATTGGGACAAAAATTGGAAAATTTTTAAGGGACTTTGAAAAAATTTCAACTGGAATTTTAGCCATTTTTTAACGTGAAATTGTAAACATGTGGCCATGGATTTTGAAAATTCTAGAGAGAATTTTAAAAGCTTCAACAGAATTTCCACAATTTTGAGAGGGATTTGAAAAGTTTCAATGGGAATGGGAAGAATTGGGACAAAAATTGGAAATTTTTTAAGGGACTTTGAAAAAATTTCAACTGGAATTTTAGCCATTTTTTGACGTGAAATTGTAAACATGTGGACATGGATTTTGAAAATTCTAGAGAGAATTTTAAAAGCTTCAAGAGAATTTCAACAATTTTGAGAGGGATTTGAAAAGTTTCAATGGGAATGGGAAGAATTGGGACAAAAATTGGAAAATTTTTAAGGGACTTTGAAAAAATTTCAACTGGCATTTTAGCCATTTTTTGACGTGAAATTGTAAACATGTGGACATGGATTTTGAAAATTCTAGAGAGAATTTTAAAAGCTTCAACAGAATTTCCACAATTTTGAGAGGGATTTGAAAAGTTTCAATGGGAATGGGAAGAATTGGGACAAAAATTGGAAAATTTTGAAGGGACTTTGAAAAAATTTCAACTGGAATTTTAGCCATTTTTTTATGTGAAATTGTAAACATGTGGACATGGATTTTGAAAATTCTAGAGAGAATTTTTAAAAGCTTCAAGAGAATTTCAACACTTTTGAGAGGGATTTGAAAAGTTTCAATGGGAATGGGAAGAATTGGGACAAAAATTGGAAATTTTTTAAGGGACTTTGAAAAAATTTCAACTGGAATTTTAGCCATTTTTTGACGTGAAATTGTAAACATGTGGACATGGATTTTGAAAATTCTAGAGAGAATTTTAAAAGCTTCAACAGAATTTCAACAATTTTGAGAGGGATTTGAAAAGTTTCAATGGGAATGGGAAGAATTGGGACAAAAATTGGAAAATTTTTAAGGGACTTTGAAAAAATTTCAACTGGAATTTTAGCCATTTTTGACGTGAAATTGTAAACATGTGGACATGGATTTTGAAAATTCTAGAGAGAATTTTAAAAGCTTCAAGAGAATTTCAACAATTTTGAGAGGGATTTGAAAAGTTTCAATGGGAATGGGAAGAATTGGGACAAAAATTGGAAAATTTTTAAGGGACTTTGAAAAAATTTCAACTGGAATTTTAGCCATTTTTTGACGTGAAATTGTAAACATGTGGACATGGATTTTGAAAATTCTAGAGAGAATTTTAAAAGCTTCAAGAGAATTTCAACAATTTTGAGAGGGATTTGAAAAGTTTCAATGGGAATGGGAAGAATTGGGACAAAAATTGGAAAATTTTTAAGGGACTTTGAAAAAATTTCAACTGGAATTTTAGCCATTTTTTGACGTGAAATTGTAAACATGTGGACATGGATTTTGAAAATTCTAGAGAGAATTTTAAAAGCTTCAAGAGAATTTCCACAATTTTGAGAGGGATTTGAAAAGTTTCAATGGGAATGGGAAGAATTGGGACAAAAATTGGAAAATTTTTAAGGGACTTTGAAAAAATTTCAACCTGCATTTTAGCCATTTTTTGACGTGAAATTGTGAACATGTGGACATGGATTTTGAAAATTCTAGAGAGAATTTTAAAAGCTTCAACAGAATTTCCACTATTTTGAGAGGGATTTGAAAAGTTTCAATGGGAATGGGAAGAATTGGGACAAAAATTGGAAAATTTTTAAGGGACTTTGAAAAAATTTCAACTGGAATTTTAGCCATTTTTTTATGTGAAATTGTAAACATGTGGACATGGATTTTGAAAATTCTAGAGAGAATTTTAAAAGCTTCAACAGAATTTCAACAATTTTGAGAGGGATTTGAAAAGTTTCAATGGGAATGGGAAGAATTGGGACAAAAATTGGAAAATTTTTCAGGGACTTTGAAAAAATTTCAACTGGAATTTTAGCCATTTTTTGACGTGAAATTGTAAACATGTGGACATGGATTTTGAAAATTCTAGAGAGAATTTTAAAAGCTTCAAGAGAATTTCAACAATTTTGAGAGGGATTTGAAAAGTTTCAATGGGAATGGGAAGAATTGGGACAAAAATTGGAAAATTTTTAAGGGACTTTGAAAAAATTTCAACTGGCATTTTAGCCATTTTTTGACGTGAAATTGTAAACATGTGGACATGGATTTTGAAAATTCTAGAGAGAATTTTAAAAGCTTCAAGAGAATTTCCACAATTTTGAGAGGGATTTGAAAAGTTTCAATGGGAATGGGAAGAATTGGGACAAAAATTGGAAAATTTTTAAGGGACTTTGAAAAAATTTCAACTGGCATTTTAGCCATTTTTTGACGTGAAATTGTAAACATGTGGACATGGATTTTGAAAATTGTAGAGAGAATTTTAAAAGCTTCAAGAGAATTTCAACAATTTTGAGAGGGATTTGAAAAGTTTCAATGGGAATGGGAAGAATTGGGACAAAAATTGGAAAATTTTTAAGGGACTTTGAAAAAATTTCAACTGGAATTTTAGCCATTTTTTTATGTGAAATTGTAAACATGTGGACATGGATTTTGAAAATTGTAGAGAGAATTTTAAAAGCTTCAAGAGAATTTCCACAATTTTGAGAGGGATTTGAAAAGTTTCAATGGGAATGGGAAGAATTGGGACAAAAATTGGAAAATTTTTAAGGGACTTTGAAAAAATTTCAACTGGCATTTTAGCCATTTTTTGACGTGAAATTGTAAACATGTGGACATGGATTTTGAAAATTCTAGAGAGAATTTTAAAAGCTTCAACAGAATTTCCACTATTTTGAGAGGGATTTGAAAAGTTTCAATGGGAATGGGAAGAATTGGGACAAAAATTGGAAAATTTTTAAGGGACTTTGAAAAAATTTCAACTGGAATTTTAGCCATTTTTTTATGTGAAATTGTAAACATGTGGACATGGATTTTGAAAATTCTAGAGAGAATATTAAAAGCTTCAAGAGAATTTCAACAATTTTGAGAGGGATTTGAAAAGATTCAATGGGAATGGGAAGAATTGGGACAAAAATTGGAAAATTTTTAAGGGACTTTGAAAAAATTTCAACTGGCATTTTAGCCATTTTTTGACGTGAAATTGTAAACATGTGGACATGGATTTTGAAAATTGTAGAGAGAATTTTAAAAGCTTCAAGAGAATTTCAACAATTTTGAGAGGGATTTGAAAAGTTTCAATGGGAATGGGAAGAATTGGGACAAAAATTGGAAAATTTTTAAGGGACTTTGAAAAAATTTCAACTGGAATTTTAGCCATTTTTTTATGTGAAATTGTAAACATGTGGACATGGATTTTGAAAATTGTAGAGAGAATTTTAAAAGCTTCAAGAGAATTTCAACAATTTTGAGAGGGATTTGAAAAGTTTCAATGGGAATGGGAAGAATTGGGACAAAAATTGGAAAATTTTTCAGGGACTTTGAAAAAATTTCAACTGGAATTTTAGCCATTTTTTGACGTGAAATTGTAAACATGTGGACATGGATTTTGAAAATTCTAGAGAGAATTTTAAAAGCTTCAACAGAATTTCCACTATTTTGAGAGGGATTTGAAGAGTTTCAATGGGAATGGGAAGAATTGGGACAAAAATTGGAAAATTTTTAAGGGACTTTGAAAAAATTTCAACTGGAATTTTAGCCATTTTTTTATGTGAAATTGTAAACATGTGGCCATGGATTTTGAAAATTCTAGAGAGAATTTTAAAAGCTTCAAGAGAATTTCAACAATTTTGAGAGGGATTTGAAAAGTTTCAATGGGAATGGGAAGAATTGGGACAAAAATTGGAAAATTTTTAAGGGACTTTGAAAAAATTTCAACTGGAATTTTAGCCATTTTTTTATGTGAAATTGTAAACATGTGGACATGGATTTTGAAAATTCTAGAGAGAATTTTAAAAGCTTCAAGAGAATTTCAACAATTTTGAGAGGGATTTGAAAAGTTTCAATGGGAATGGGAAGAATTGGGACAAAAATTGGAAAATTTTTAAGGGACTTTGAAAAAATTTCAACTGGAATTTTAGCCATTTTTTGACGTGAAATTGTAAACATGTGGACATGGATTTTGAAAATTCTAGAGAGAATTTTAAAAGCTTCAAGAGAATTTCAACAATTTTGAGAGGGATTTGAAAAGTTTCAATGGGAATGGGAAGAATTGGGACAAAAATTGGAAAATTTTTAAGGGACTTTGAAAAAATTTCAACTGGAATTTTAGCATTTTTTTGACGTGAAATTGTAAACATGTGGCCATGGATTTTGAAAATTCTAGAGAGAATTTTAAAAGCTTCAAGAGAATTTCAACAATTTTGAGAGGGATTTGAAAAGTTTCAATGGGAATGGGAAGAATTGGGACAAAAATTGGAAAATTTTTCAGGGACTTTGAAAAAATTTCAACTGGCATTTTAGCCATTTTTTGACGTGAAATTGTAAACATGTGGACATGGATTTTGAAAATTCTAGAGAGAATTTTAAAAGCTTCAAGAGAATTTCCACAATTTTGAGAGGGATTTGAAAAGTTTCAATGGGAATGGGAAGAATTGGGACAAAAATTGGAAAATTTTGAAGGGACTTTGAAAAAATTTCAACTGGCATTTTAGCCATTTTTTGACGTGAAATTGTAAACATGTGGACATGGATTTTGAAAATTCTAGAGAGAATTTTAAAAGCTTCAAGAGAATTTCAACAATTTTGAGAGGGATTTGAAAAGTTTCAATGGGAATGGGAAGAATTGGGACAAAAATTGGAAAATTTTTAAGGGACTTTGAAAAAATTTCAACTGGAATTTTAGCCATTTTTTGACGTGAAATTGTAAACATGTGGACATGGATTTTGAAAATTCTAGAGAGAATTTTAAAAGCTTCAACAGAATTTCAACAGTTTTGAGAGGGATTTGAAAAGTTTCAATGGGAATGGGAAGAATTGGGACAAAAATTGGAAATTTTTTAAGGGACTTTGAAAAAATTTCAATTGGAATTTTAGCCATTTTTTGACGTGAAATTGTAAACATGTGGCCATGGATTTTGAAAATTCTAGAGAGAATTTTAAAAGCTTCAAGAGAATTTCAACAATTTTGAGAGGGATTTGAAAAGTTTCAATGGGAATGGGAAGAATTGGGACAAAAATTGGAAAATTTTTAAGGGACTTTGAAAAAATTTCAACTGGAATTTTAGCCATTTTTTGACGTGAAATTGTAAACATGTGGACATGGATTTTGAAAATTCTAGAGAGAATTTTAAAAGCTTCAAGAGAATTTCAACAATTTTGAGAGGGATTTGAAAAGTTTCAATGGGAATGGGAAGAATTGGGACAAAAATTGGAAAATTTTTAAGGGACTTTGAAAAAATTTCAACTGGCATTTTAGCCATTTTTTGACGTGAAATTGTAAGCATGTGGACATGGATTTTGAAAATTCTAGAGAGAATTTTAAAAGCTTCAAGAGAATTTCCACAATTTTGAGAGGGATTTGAAAAGTTTCAATGGGAATGGGAAGAATTGGGACAAAAATTGGAAAATTTTTAAGGGACTTTGAAAAAATTTCAACTGGCATTTTAGCCATTTTTTGACGTGAAATTTTAAACATGTGGACATGGATTTTGAAAATTGTAGAGAGAATTTTAAAAGCTTCAAGAGAATTTCAACAATTTTGAGAGGGATTTGAAAAGTTTCAATGGGAATGGGAAGAATTGGGACAAAAATTGGAAAATTTTTCAGGGACTTTGAAAAAATTTCAACTGGAATTTTAGCCATTTTTTTATGTGAAATTGTAAACATGTGGACATGGATTTTGAAAATTGTAGAGAGAATTTTAAAAGCTTCAAGAGAATTTCAACAATTTTGAGAGGGATTTGAAAAGTTTCAATGGGAATGGGAAGAATTGGGACAAAAATTGGAAAATTTTTAAGGGACTTTGAAAAAATTTCAACTGGAATTTTAGCCATTTTTTGACGTGAAATTGTAAACATGTGGACATGGATTTTGAAAATTCTAGAGAGAATTTTAAAAGCTTCAACAGAATTTCCACTATTTTGAGAGGGATTTGAAAAGTTTCAATGGGAATGGGAAGAATTGGGACAAAAATTGGAAAATTTTTAAGGGACTTTGAAAAAATTTCAACTGGAATTTTAGCCATTTTTTTATGTGAAATTGTAAACATGTGGACATGGATTTTGAAAATTCTAGAGAGAAATTTAAAAGCTTCAAGAGAATTTCAACAATTTTGAGAGGGATTTGAAAAGTTTCAATGGGAATGGGAAGAATTGGGACAAAAATTGGAAAATTTTTAAGGGACTTTGAAAAAATTTCAACTGGAATTTTAGCCATTTTTTTATGTGAAATTGTAAACATGTGGACATGGATTTTGAAAATTCTAGAGAGAATTTTAAAAGCTTCAACAGAATTTCCACAATTTTGAGAGGGATTTGAAAAGTTTCAATGGGAATGGGAAGAATTGGGACAAAAATTGGAAAATTTTTAAGGGACTTTGAAAAAATTTCAACTGGAATTTTAGCCATTTTTTGACGTGAAATTGTAAACATGTGGACATGGATTTTGAAAATTCTAGAGAGAATTTTAAAAGCTTCAAGAGAATTTCAACAATTTTGAGAGGGATTTGAAAAGTTTCAATGGGAATGGGAAGAATTGGGACAAAAATTGGAAAATTTTTAAGGGACTTTGAAAAAATTTCAACTGGAATTTTAGCATTTTTTTGACGTGAAATTGTAAACATGTGGCCATGGATTTTGAAAATTCTAGAGAGAATTTTAAAAGCTTCAAGAGAATTTCAACAATTTTGAGAGGGATTTGAAAAGTTTCAATGGGAATGGGAAGAATTGGGACAAAAATTGGAAAATTTTTAAGGGACTTTGAAAAAATTTCAACTGGAATTTTAGCCATTTTTTTATGTGAAATTGTAAACATGTGGACATGGATTTTGAAAATTCTAGAGAGAATTTTAAAAGCTTCAAGAGAATTTCCACAATTTTGAGAGGGATTTGAAAAGTTTCAATGGCAATGGGAAGAATTGGGACAAAAATTGGAAAATTTTTAAGGGACTTTGAAAAAATTTCAACTGGAATTTTAGCCATTTTTTGACGTGAAATTGTAAACATGTGGACATGGATTTTGAAAATTCTAGAGAGAATTTTAAAAGCTTCAAGAGAATTTCAACAATTTTGAGAGGGATTTGAAAAGTTTCAATGGGAATGGGAAGAATTGGGACAAAAATTGGAAAATTTTTAAGGGACTTTGAAAAAATTTCAACTGGAATTTTAGCATTTTTTTGACGTGAAATTGTAAACATGTGGCCATGGATTTTGAAAATTCTAGAGAGAATTTTAAAAGCTTCAAGAGAATTTCAACAATTTTGAGAGGGATTTGAAAAGTTTCAATGGGAATGGGAAGAATTGGGACAAAAATTGGAAAATTTTTAAGGGACTTTGAAAAAATTTCAACTGGCATTTTAGCCATTTTTTGACGTGAAATTGTAAACATGTGGACATGGATTTTGAAAATTCTAGAGAGAATTTTAAAAGCTTCAAGAGAATTTCCACAATTTTGAGAGGGATTTGAAAAGTTTCAATGGGAATGGGAAGAATTGGGACAAAAATTGGAAAATTTTTAAGGGACTTTGAAAAAATTTCAACTGGCATTTTAGCCATTTTTTGACGTGAAATTGTAAACATGTGGACATGGATTTTGAAAATTCTAGAGAGAATTTTAAAAGCTTCAAGAGAATTTCAACAATTTTGAGAGGGATTTGAAAAGTTTCAATGGGAATGGGAAGAATTGGGACAAAAATTGGAAAATTTTTAAGGGACTTTGAAAAAATTTCAACTGGAATTTTAGCCATTTTTTGACGTGAAATTGTAAACATGTGGACATGGATTTTGAAAATTCTAGAGAGAATTTTAAAAGCTTCAAGAGAATTTCAACAATTTTGAGAGGGATTTGAAAAGTTTCAATGGGAATGGGAAGAATTGGGACAAAAATTGGAAAATTTTTAAGGGACTTTGAAAAAATTTAAACTGGCATTTTAGCCATTTTTTGACGTGAAATTGTAAACATGTGGACATGGATTTTGAAAATTCTAGAGAGAATTTTAAAAGCTTCAAGAGAATTTCCACAATTTTGAGAGGGATTTGAAAAGTTTCAATGGGAATGGGAAGAATTGGGACAAAAATTGGAAAATTTTTAAGGGACTTTGAAAAAATTTCAACTGGCATTTTAGCCATTTTTTGACGTGAAATTGTAAACATGTGGACATGGATTTTGAAAATTGTAGAGAGAATTTTAAAAGCTTCAAGAGAATTTCAACAATTTTGAGAGGGATTTGAAAAGTTTCAATGGGAATGGGAAGAATTGGGACAAAAATTGGAAAATTTTTCAGGGACTTTGAAAAAATTTCAACTGGAATTTTAGCCATTTTTTTATGTGAAATTGTAAACATGTGGACATGGATTTTGAAAATTGTAGAGAGAATTTTAAAAGCTTCAAGAGAATTTCAACAATTTTGAGAGGGATTTGAAAAGTTTCAATGGGAATGGGAAGAATTGGGACAAAAATTGGAAAATTTTTAAGGGACTTTGAAAAAATTTCAACTGGAATTTTAGCCATTTTTTTATGTGAAATTGTAAACATGTGGACATGGATTTTGAAAATTCTAGAGAGAAATTTAAAAGCTTCAACAGAATTTCCACTATTTTGAGAGGGATTTGAAAAGTTTCAATGGGAATGGGAAGAATTGGGACAAAAATTGGAAAATTTTTAAGGGACTTTGAAAAAATTTCAACTGGAATTTTAGCCATTTTTTTATGTGAAATTGTAAACATGTGGACATGGATTTTGAAAATTCTAGAGAGAATTTTAAAAGCTTCAACAGAATTTCCACAATTTTGAGAGGGATTTGAAAAGTTTCAATGGGAATGGGAAGAATTGGGACAAAAATTGGAAAATTTTTAAGGGACTTTGAAAAAATTTCAACTGGAATTTTAGCCATTTTTTGACGTGAAATTGTAAACATGTGGACATGGATTTTGAAAATTCTAGAGAGAATTTTAAAAGCTTCAAGAGAATTTCAACAATTTTGAGAGGGATTTGAAAAGTTTCAATGGGAATGGGAAGAATTGGGACAAAAATTGGAAAATTTTTAAGGGACTTTGAAAAAATTTCAACTGGAATTTTAGCATTTTTTTGACGTGAAATTGTAAACATGTGGCCATGGATTTTGAAAATTCTAGAGAGAATTTTAAAAGCTTCAAGAGAATTTCAACAATTTTGAGAGGGATTTGAAAAGTTTCAATGGGAATGGGAAGAATTGGGACAAAAATTGGAAAATTTTTAAGGGACTTTGAAAAAATTTCAACTGGAATTTTAGCCATTTTTTTATGTGAAATTGTAAACATGTGGACATGGATTTTGAAAATTCTAGAGAGAATTTTAAAAGCTTCAAGAGAATTTCCACAATTTTGAGAGGGATTTGAAAAGTTTCAATGGCAATGGGAAGAATTGGGACAAAAATTGGAAAATTTTGAAGGGACTTTGAAAAAATTTCAACTGGAATTTTAGCCATTTTTTGACGTGAAATTGTAAACATGTGGACATGGATTTTGAAAATTCTAGAGAGAATTTTAAAAGCTTCAAGAGAATTTCAACAATTTTGAGAGGGATTTGAAAAGTTTCAATGGGAATGGGAAGAATTGGGACAAAAATTGGAAAATTTTTAAGGGACTTTGAAAAAATTTCAACTGGAATTTTAGCATTTTTTTGACGTGAAATTGTAAACATGTGGCCATGGATTTTGAAAATTCTAGAGAGAATTTTAAAAGCTTCAAGAGAATTTCAACAATTTTGAGAGGGATTTGAAAAGTTTCAATGGGAATGGGAAGAATTGGGACAAAAATTGGAAAATTTTTAAGGGACTTTGAAAAAATTTCAACTGGCATTTTAGCCATTTTTTGACGTGAAATTGTAAACATGTGGACATGGATTTTGAAAATTCTAGAGAGAATTTTAAAAGCTTCAAGAGAATTTCCACAATTTTGAGAGGGATTTGAAAAGTTTCAATGGGAATGGGAAGAATTGGGACAAAAATTGGAAAATTTTTAAGGGACTTTGAAAAAATTTCAACTGGCATTTTAGCCATTTTTTGACGTGAAATTGTAAACATGTGGACATGGATTTTGAAAATT
>NW_028115444.1:0-66868 GCF_964273445.1 Streptopelia decaocto | reverse complement strand
AGAATTGGGACAAAAATTGGAAAATTTTTCAGGGACTTTGAAAAAATTTCAACTGGAATTTTCCAATTTTTTGACGTGAAATTGTAAACATGTGGACATGGATTTTGAAAATTCTAGAGAGAATTTTAAAAGCTTCAACAGAATTTCAACAATTTTGAGAGGGATTTGAAAAGTTTCAATGGGAATGGGAAGAATTGGGACAAAAATTGGAAAATTTTTAAGGGACTTTGAAAAAATTGCAACTGGAATTTTAGCCATTTTTTGACGTGAAATTGTAAACATGTGGACATGGATTTTGAAAATTCTAGAGAGAATTTTAAAAGCTTCAAGAGAATTTCAACAATTTGGAGAGGGATTTGAAAAGTTTCAATGGGAATGGGAAGAATTGGGACAAAAATTGGAAAATTTTTAAGGGACTTTGAAAAAATTTCAACTGGAATTTTAGCCATTTTTTGGCGTGAAATTGTAAAACATGTGGACATGGATTTTGAAAATTCTAGAGAGAATTTTAAAAGCTTCAACAGAATTTCAACAATTTTGAGAGGGATTTGAAAAGTTTCAATGGGAATGGGAAGAATTGGGACAAAAATTGGAAAATTTTTAAGGGACTTTGAAAAAATTTCAACTGGAATTTTAGCCATTTTTTGACGTGAAATTGTAAACATGTGGACATGGATTTTGAAAATTCTAGAGAGAATTTTAAAAGCTTCAACAGAATTTCAACAATTTTGAAAGGGATATGAAAAGTTTCAATGGGAATGGGAAGAATTGGGACAAAAATTGGAAAATTTTTAAGGGACTTTGAAAAAATTTCAACTGGAATTTTAGCCATTTTTTGACGTGAAATTGTAAACATGTGGCCATGGATTTTGAAAATTCTAGAGAGAATTTTAAAAGCTTCAACAGAATTTCAACAATTTTGAGAGGGATTTGAAAAGTTTCAATGGGAATGGGAAGAATTGGGACAACAATTGGAAAATTTTTAAGGGACTTTGAAAAAATTTCAACTGGAATTTTAGCCATTTTTTGACGTGAAATTGTAAACATGTGGACATGGATTTTGAAAATTCTAGAGAGAATTTTAAAAGCTTCAACAGAATTTCAACAATTTTGAGAGGGATTTGAAAAGTTTCAATGGGAATGGGAAGAATTGGGGCAAAAATTGGAAAATTTTTAAGGGACTTTGAAAAAATTTCAACTGGAATTTTAGCCATTTTTTGACGTGAAATTGTAAACATGTGGACATGGATTTTGAAAATTCTAGAGAGAATTTAAAAGCTTCAACAGAATTTTAGCAATTTTGAGAGGGATTTGAAAAGTTTCAATGGGAATGGGAAGAATTGGGACAAAAATTGGAAAATTTTTTAAGGGACTTTGAAAAAATTTCAACTGGAATTTTCCAATTTTTTGACGTGAAATTGTAAACATGTGGACATGGATTTTGAAAATTCTAGAGAGAATTTTAAAAGCTTCAACAGAATTTCAACAATTTGGAGAGGGATTTGAAAAGTTTCAATGGGAATGGGAAGAATTGGGACAAAAATTGGAAAATTTTTAAGGGACTTTGAAAAAATTTCAACTGGAATTTTCCAATTTTTTGACGTGAAATTGTAAACATGTGGACATGGATTTTGAAAATTCTAGAGAGAATTTTAAAAGCTTCAACAGAATTTCAACAATTTGGAGAGGGATTTGAAAAGTTTCAATGGGAATGGGAAGAATTGGGACAAAAATTGGAAAATTTTTAAGGGACTTTGAAAAAATTTCAACTGGAATTTTAGCCATTTTTTGACGTGAAATTGTAAACATGTGGACATGGATTTTGAAAATTCTAGAGAGAATTTAAAAGCTTCAAGAGAATTTCAACAATTTTGAGAGGGATTTGAAAAGTTTCAATGGGAATGGGAAGAATTGGTACAGAAATTGGAAAATTTTTAAGGGACTTTGAAAAAATTTCAACTGGAATTTTAGCCATTTTTTGACGTGAAATTGTAAACATGTGGACATGGATTTTGAAAATTCTAGAGAGAATTTTAAAAGCTTCAACAGAATTTCAACAATTTTGAGAGGGATTTGAAAAGTTTCAATGGGAATGGGAAGAATTGGGACAAAAATTGGAAAATTTTTAAGGGACTTTGAAAAAATTTCAACTGGAATTTTAGCCATTTTTTGACGTGAAATTGTAAACATGTGGACATGGATTTTGAAAATTCTAGAGAGAATTTTAAAAGCTTCAACAGAATTTCAACAATTTTGAGAGGGATTTGAAAAGTTTCAATGGGAATGGGAAGAATTGGGACAAAAATTGGAAAATTTTTAAGGGACTTTGAAAAAATTTCAACTGGAATTTTAGCCATTTTTTGACGTGAAATTGTAAACATGTGGACATGGATTTTGAAAATTCTAGAGAGAATTTTAAAAGCTTCAAGAGAATTTCAACAATTTTGAGAGGGATTTGAAAAGTTTCAATGGGAATGGGAAAAATTGGTACAGAAATTGGAAAATTTTTAAGGGACTTTGAAAAAATTTCAACTGGAATTTTAGCCATTTTTTTATGTGAAATTGTAAACATGTGGCCATGGATTTTGAAAATTCTAGAGAGAATTTTAAAAGCTTCAACAGAATTTCAACAATTTGGAGAGGGATTTGAAAAGTTTCAATGGGAATGGGAAGAATTGGGACAAAAATTGGAAAATTTTTAAGGGACTTTGAAAAAATTTCAACTGGAATTTTCCAATTTTTTGACGTGAAATTGTAAACATGTGGACATGGATTTTGAAAATTCTAGAGAGAATTTTAAAAGCTTCAAGAGAATTTCAACAATTTTGAGAGGGATTTGAAAAGTTTCAATGGGAATGGGAAGAATTGGGACAAAAATTGGAAAATTTTTCAGGGACTTTGAAAAAATTTCAACTGGAATTTTAGCCATTTTTTGACGTGAAATTGTAAACATGTGGACATGGATTTTGAAAATTCTAGAGAGAATTTTAAAAGCTTCAACAGAATTTCAACAATTTTGAGAGGGATTTGAAAAGTTTCAATAGGAATGGGAAGAATTGGGACAAAAATTGGAAAATTTTTCAGGGACTTTGAAAAAATTTCAACTGGAATTTTCCAATTTTTTGACGTGAAATTGTAAACATGTGGACATGGATTTTGAAAATTCTAGAGAGAATTTTAAAAGCTTCAACAGAATTTCAACAATTTTGAGAGGGATTTGAAAAGTTTCAATGGGAATGGGAAGAATTGGGACAAAAATTGGAAAATTTTTACGGGACTTTGAAAAAATTTCAACTGGAATTTTAGCCATTTTTTGACGTGAAATTGTAAACATGTGGACATGGATTTTGAAAATTCTAGAGAGAATTTTAAAAGCTTCAAGAGAATTTCAACAATTTGGAGAGGGATTTGAAAAGTTTCAATGGGAATGGGAAGAATTGGGACAAAAATTGGAAAATTTTTAAGGGACTTTGAAAAAATTTCAACTGGAATTTTAGCCATTTTTTGGCGTGAAATTGTAAAACATGTGGACATGGATTTTGAAAATTCTAGAGAGAATTTTAAAAGCTTCAACAGAATTTCAACAATTTTGAGAGGGATTTGAAAAGTTTCAATGGGAATGGAAGAATTGGGACAAAAATTGGAAAATTTTTAAGGGACTTTGAAAAAATTTCAACTGGACTTTTAGCCATTTTTTGATGTGAAATTGTAAACATGTGGACATGGATTTTGAAAATTCTAGAGAGAATTTTAAAAGCTTCAACAGAATTTCAACAATTTTGAAAGGGATATGAAAAGTTTCAATGGGAATGGGAAGAATTGGGACAAAAATTGGAAAATTTTTAAGGGACTTTGAAAAAATTTCACCTGGAATTTTAGCCATTTTTTGACGTGAAATTGTAAACATGTGGACATGGATTTTGAAAATTCTAGAGAGAATTTTAAAAGCTTCAACAGAATTTCAACAATTTTGAGAGGGATTTGAAAAGTTTCAATGGGAATGGGAAGAATTGGGACAAAAATTGGAAAATTTTTAAGGGACTTTGAAAAAATTTCAACTGGAATTTTAGCCATTTTTTGACGTGAAATTGTAAACATGTGGACATGGATTTTGAAAATTCTAGAGAGAATTTTAAAAGCTTCAACAGAATTTCAACAATTTTGAGAGGGATTTGAAAAGTTTCAATGGGAATGGGAAGAATTGGGGCAAAAATTGGAAAATTTTTAAGGGACTTTGAAAAAATTTCAACTGGAATTTTAGCCATTTTTTGACGTGAAATTGTAAACATGTGGACATGGATTTTGAAAATTCTAGAGAGAATTTTAAAAGCTTCAACAGAATTTTAGCAATTTTGAGAGGGATTTGAAAAGTTTCAATGGGAATGGGAAGAATTGGGACAAAAATTGGAAAATTTTTAAGGGACTTTGAAAAAATTTCAACTGGAATTTTCCAATTTTTTGACGTGAAATTGTAAACATGTGGACATGGATTTTGAAAATTCTAGAGAGAATTTTAAAAGCTTCAACAGAATTTCAACAATTTGGAGAGGGATTTGAAAAGTTTCAATGGGAATGGGAAGAATTGGGACAAAAATTGGAAAATTTTTAAGGACTTTGAAAAAATTTCAACTGGAATTTTCCAATTTTTTGACGTGAAATTGTAAACATGTGGACATGGATTTTGAAAATTCTAGAGAGAATTTTAAAAGCTTCAACAGAATTTCAACAATTTGGAGAGGGATTTGAAAAGTTTCAATGGGAATGGGAAGAATTGGGACAAAAATTGGAAAATTTTTAAGGGACTTTGAAAAAATTTCAACTGGAATTTTAGCCATTTTTTGACGTGAAATTGTAAACATGTGGACATGGATTTTGAAAATTCTAGAGAGAATTTTAAAAGCTTCAAGAGAATTTCAACAATTTTGAGAGGGATTTGAAAAGTTTCAATGGGAATGGGAAGAATTGGTACAGAAATTGGAAAATTTTTAAGGGACTTTGAAAAAATTTCAACTGGAATTTTAGCCATTTTTTTATGTGAAATTGTAAACATGTGGCCATGGATTTTGAAAATTCTAGAGAGAATTTTAAAAGCTTCAACAGAATTTCAACAATTTTGAGAGGGATTTGAAAAGTTTCAATGGGAATGGGAAGAATTGGGACAAAAATTGGAAAATTTTTAAGGGACTTTGAAAAAATTTCAACTGGAATTTTAGCCATTTTTTGACGTGAAATTGTAAACATGTGGACATGGATTTTGAAAATTCTAGAGAGAATTTTAAAAGCTTCAACAGAATTTCAACAATTTGGAGAGGGATTTGAAAAGTTTCAATGGGAATGGGAAGAATTGGGACAAAAATTGGAAAATTTTTAAGGGACTTTGAAAAAATTTCAACTGAATTTTAGCCATTTTTTGACGTGAAATTGTAAACATGTGGACATGGATTTTGAAAATTCTAGAGAGAATTTTAAAAGCTTCAAGAGAATTTCAACAATTTGGAGAGGGATTTGAAAAGTTTCAATGGGAATGGGAAGAATTGGGACAAAAATTGGAAAATTTTTAAGGGACTTTGAAAAAATTTCAACTGGAATTTTAGCCATTTTTTGACGTGAAATTGTAAACATGTGGACATGGATTTTGAAAATTCTAGGGAGAATTTTAAAAGCTTCAACAGAATTTCAACAATTTTGAGAGGGATTTGAAAAGTTTCAATGGGAATGGGAAGAATTGGGGCAAAAATTGGAAAATTTTTAAGGGACTTTGAAAAACTTTCAACTGGAATTTTAGCCATTTTTTGACGTGAAATTGTAAACATGTGGACATGGATTTTGAAAATTCTAGAGAGAATTTTAAAAGCTTCAACAGAATTTCAACAATTTTGAGAGGGATTTGAAAAGTTTCAATGGGAATGGGAAGAATTGGGACCAAAATTGGAAAATTTTTAAGGGACTTTGAAAAAATTTCAACTGGAATTTTAGCCATTTTTTTATGTGAAATTATAAACATGTGGACATGGATTTTGAAAATTCTAGAGAGAATTTTAAAAGCTTCAACAGAATTTCCACAATTTTGAGAGGGATTTGAAAAGTTTCAATGGGAATGGGAAGAATTGGGACAAAAATTGGAAAATTTTTAAGGGACTTTGAAAAAATTTCAACTGGAATTTTAGCCATTTTTTGACGTGAAATTGTAAACATGTGGCCATGGATTTTGAAAATTCTAGAGAGAATTTTAAAAGCTTCAACAGAATTTCAACAATTTTGAGAGGGATTTGAAAAGTTTCAATGGGAATGGGAAGAATTGGGACAAAAATTGGAAAATTTTTCAGGGACTTTGAAAAAATTTCAACTGGAATTTTAGCCATTTTTTGACGTGAAATTGTAAACATGTGGACATGGATTTTGAAAATTCTAGAGAGAATTTTAAAAGCTTCAACAGAATTTCAACAATTTGGAGAGGGATTTGAAAAGTTTCAATGGGAATGGGAAGAATTGGGACAAAAATTGGAAAATTTTTAAGGGACTTTGAAAAATTTCAACTGGAATTTTAGCCATTTTTTGACGTGAAATTGTAAACATGTGGACATGGATTTTGAAAATTCTAGGGAGAATTTTAAAAGCTTCAACAGAATTTCAACAATTTTGAGAGGGATTTGAAAAGTTTCAATGGGAATGGGAAGAATTGGGGCAAAAATTGGAAAATTTTTAAGGGACTTTGAAAAACTTTCAACTGGAATTTTAGCCATTTTTTGACGTGAAATTGTAAACATGTGGACATGGATTTTGAAAATTCTAGAGAGAATTTTAAAAGCTTCAACAGAATTTCAACAATTTTGAGAGGGATTTGAAAAGTTTCAATGGGAATGGGAAGAATTGGGACCAAAATTGGAAAATTTTAAGGGACTTTGAAAAAATTTCAACTGGAATTTTAGCCATTTTTTTATGTGAAATTATAAACATGTGGACATGGATTTTGAAAATTCTAGAGAGAATTTTAAAAGCTTCAACAGAATTTCCACAATTTGGAGAGGGATTTGAAAAGTTTCAATGGGAATGGGAAGAATTGGGACAAAAATTGGAAAATTTTTAAGGGACTTTGAAAAAATTTCAACTGGAATTTTAGCCATTTTTTGAAGTGAAATTGTAAACATGTGGACATGGATTTTGAAAATTCTAGAGAGAATTTTAAAAGCTTCAAGAGAATTTCAACAATTTTGAGAGGGATTTGAAAAGTTTCAATGGGAATGGGAAGAATTGGGACAAAAATTGGAAAATTTTTAAGGGACTTTGAAAAAATTTCAACTGGAATTTTAGCCATTTTTTGGCGTGAAATTGTAAAAATGTGGACATGGATTTTGAAAATTCTAGAGAGAATTTTAAAAGCTTCAAGAGAATTTCAACAATTTTGAGAGGCATTTGAAAAGTTTCAATGGGAATGGGAAGAATTGGGACAAAAATTGGAAAATTTTTAAGGGACTTTGAAAAAATTTCAACTGGAATTTTAGCCATTTTTTGGCGTGAAATTGTAAACATGTGGACATGGATTTTGAAAATTCTAGAGAGAATTTTAAAAGCTTCAACAGAATTTCAACAATTTTGAGAGGGATTTGAAAAGTTTCAATGGGAATGGGAAGAATTGGGACAAAAATTGGAAAATTTTTAAGGGACTTTGAAAAAATTTCAACTGGAATTTTAGCCATTTTTTGACGTGAAATTGTAAACATGTGGACATGGATTTTGAAAATTCTAGAGAGAATTTTAAAAGCTTCAACAGAATTTCAACAATTTTGAGAGGGATTTGAAAAGTTTCAATGGGAATGGGAAGAATTGGGACAAAAATTGGAAAATTTTTAAGGGACTTTGAAAAAATTTCAACTGGAATTTTAGCCATTTTTTGGCGTGAAATTGTAAACATGTGGACATGGATTTTGAAAATTCTAGAGAGAATTTTAAAAGCTTCAAGAGAATTTCAACAATTTTGAGAGGGATTTGAAAAGTTTCAATGGGAATGGGAAGAATTGGGACAAAAATGGGAAAATTTTTAAGGGACTTTGAAAAAATTTCAACTGGAATTTTAGCCATTTTTTGACGTGAAATTGTAAACATGTGGACATGGATTTTGAAAATTCTAGAGAGAATTTTAAAAGCTTCAACAGAATTTTAGCAATTTTGAGAGGGATTTGAAAAGTTTCCATGGGAATGGGAAGAATTGGGACAAAAATTGGAAAATTTTTAAGGGACTTTGAAAAAATTTCAACTGGAATTTTCCAATTTTTTGACGTGAAATTGTAAACATGTGGCCATGGATTTTGAAAATTCTAGAGAGAATTTTAAAAGCTTCAACAGAATTTCAACAATTTTGAGAGGGATTTGAAAAGTTTCAATGGGAATGGGAAGAATTGGGACAAAAATTGGAAAATTTTTAAGGGACTTTGAAAAAATTTCAACTGGAATTTTAGCCATTTTTTGACGTGAAATTGTAAACATGTGGACATGGATTTTGAAAATTCTAGGGAGAATTTTAAAAGCTTCAAGAGAATTTCAACAATTTTGAGAGGGATTTGAAAAGTTTCAATGGGAATGGGAAGAATTGGGGCAAAAATTGGAAAATTTTTAAGGGACTTTGAAAAATTTCAACTGGAATTTTAGCCATTTTTTGACGTGAAATTGTAAACATGTGGACATGGATTTTGAAAATTCTAGAGAGAATTTTAAAAGCTTCAACAGAATTTCAACAATTTTGAGAGGGATTTGAAAAGTTTCAATGGGAATGGGAAGAATTGGGACAAAAATTGGAAAATTTTTAAGGGACTTTGAAAAAATTTCAACTGGAATTTTAGCCATTTTTTGGCGTGAAATTGTAAACATGTGGACATGGATTTTGAAAATTCTAGAGAGAATTTTAAAAGCTTCAACAGAATTTCAACAATTTTGAGAGGGATATGAAAAGTTTCAATGGGAATGGGAAGAATTGGGACAAAAATTGGAAAATTTTTAAGGGACTTTGAAAAAATTTCAACTGGAATTTTAGCATTTTTTTATGTGAAATTATAAACATGTGGACATGGATTTTGAAAATTCTAGAGAGAATTTTAAAAGCTTCAACAGAATTTCCACAATTTTGAGAGGGATTTGAAAAGTTTCAATGGGAATGGGAAGAATTGGGACAAAAATTGGAAAATTTTTAAGGGACTTTGAAAAAATTTCAACTGGAATTTTAGCAATTTTTTGACGTGAAATTGTAAACATGTGGACATGGATTTTGAAAATTCTAGAGAGAATTTTAAAAGCTTCAAGAGAATATCAACAATTTTGAGAGGGATTTGAAAAGTTTCAATGGGAATGGGAAGAATTGGGACAAAAATTGGAAAATTTTTAAGGGACTTTGAAAAAATTTCAACTGGAATTTTAGCCATTTTTTGGCGTGAAATTGTAAACATGTGGACATGGATTTTGAAAATTCTAGAGAGAATTTTAAAAGCTTCAACAGAATTTCAACAATTTTGAGAGGGATTTGAAAAGTTTCCATGGGAATGGGAAGAATTGGGACAAAAATTGGAAAATTTTTAAGGGACTTTGAAAAAATTTCAACTGGAATTTTAGCAATTTTTTGACGTGAAATTGTAAACATGTGGACATGGATTTTGAAAATTCTAGAGAGAATTTTAAAAGCTTCAAGAGAATTTCAACAATTTTGAGAGGGATTTGAAAAGTTTCAATGGGAATGGGAAGAATTGGGACAAAAATTGGAAAATTTTTCAGGGACTTTGAAAAAATTTCAACTGGAATTTTAGCCATTTTTTGACGTGAAATTGTAAACATGTGGACATGGATTTTGAAAATTCTAGAGAGAATTTTAAAAGCTTCAACAGAATTTCAACAATTTTGAGAGGGATTTGAAAAGTTTCAATGGGAATGGGAAGAATTGGGACAAAAATTGGAAAATTTTTAAGGGACTTTGAAAAAATTTCAACTGGAATTTTAGCCATTTTTTGACGTGAAATTGTAAACATGTGGACATGGATTTTGAAAATTCTAGAGAGAATTTTAAAAGCTTCAACAGAATTTTAGCAATTTTGAGAGGGATTTGAAAAGTTTCAATGGGAATGGGAAGAATTGGTACAAAAATTGGAAAATTTTTAAGGGACTTTGAAAAAATTTCAACTGGAATTTTCCAATTTTTTGACGTGAAATTGTAAACATGTGGACATGGATTTTGAAAATTCTAGAGAGAATTTTAAAAGCTTCAACAGAATTTCAACAATTTTGAGAGGGATTTGAAAAGTTTCAATGGGAATGGGAAGAATTGGGACAAAAATTGGAAAATTTTTCAGGGACTTTGAAAAAATTTCAACTGGAATTTTAGCCATTTTTTGACGTGAAATTGTAAACATGTGGACATGGATTTTGAAAATTCTAGAGAGAATTTTAAAAGCTTCAACAGAATTTCAACAATTTTGAGAGGGATTTGAAAAGTTTCAATGGGAATGGGAAGAATTGGGACAAAAATTGGAAAATTTTTAAGGGACTTTGAAAAAATTTCAACTGGAATTTTAGCCATTTTTTGGCGTGAAATTGTAAACATGTGGACATGGATTTTGAAAATTCTAGAGAGAATTTTAAAAGCTTCAACAGAATTTCAACAATTTTGAGAGGGATTTGAAAAGTTTCAATGGGAATGGGAAGAATTGGGACAAAAATTGGAAAATTTTTAAGGGACTTTGAAAAATTTCAACTGGAATTTTAGCCATTTTTTGACGTGAAATTGTAAACATGTGGACATGGATTTTGAAAATTCTAGAGAGAATTTTAAAAGCTTCAACAGAATTTTAGCAATTTTGAGAGGGATTTGAAAAGTTTCAATGGGAATGGGAAGAATTGGGACAAAAATTGGAAAATTTTTAAGGGACTTTGAAAAAATTTCAACTGGAATTTTCCAATTTTTTGACGTGAAATTGTAAACATGTGGACATGGATTTTGAAAATTCTAGAGAGAATTTTAAAAGCTTCAACAGAATTTCCACAATTTTGAGAGGGATTTGAAAAGTTTCAATGGGAATGGGAAGAATTGGTACAAAAATTGGAAAATTTTTAAGGGACTTTGAAAAAATTTCAACTGGAATTTTCCAATTTTTTGACGTGAAATTGTAAACATGTGGACATGGATTTTGAAAATTCTAGAGAGAATTTTAAAAGCTTCAACAGAATTTCAACAATTTGGAGAGGGATTTGAAAAGTTTCAATGGGAATGGGAAGAATTGGGACAAAAATTGGAAAATTTTTAAGGGACTTTGAAAAAATTTCAACTGGAATTTTCCAATTTTTTGACGTGAAATTGTAAACATGTGGACATGGATTTTGAAAATTCTAGAGAGAATTTTAAAAGCTTCAACAGAATTTCAACAATTTGGAGAGGGATTTGAAAAGTTTCAATGGGAATGGGAAGAATTGGGACAAAAATTGGAAAATTTTTAAGGGACTTTGAAAAAATTTCAACTGGAATTTTAGCCATTTTTTGACGTGAAATTGTAAACATGTGGACATGGATTTTGAAAATTCTAGAGAGAATTTTAAAAGCTTCAAGAGAATTTCAACAATTTTGAGAGGGATTTGAAAAGTTTCAATGGGAATGGGAAGAATTGGGACCAAAATTGGAAAATTTTTAAGGGACTTTGAAAAAATTTCAACTGGAATTTTAGCCATTTTTTGGCGTGAAATTGTAAACATGTGGACATGGATTTTGAAAATTCTAGAGAGAATTTTAAAAGCTTCAACAGAATTTCAACAATTTTGAGAGGGATTTGAAAAGTTTCAATGGGAATGGGAAGAATTGGGACAAAAATTGGAAAATTTTTAAGGGACTTTGAAAAAATTTCAACTGGAATTTTAGCCATTTTTTGACGTGAAATTGTAAACATGTGGACATGGATTTTGAAAATTCTAGGGAGAATTTTAAAAGCTTCAAGAGAATTTCAACAATTTTGAGAGGGATTTGAAAAGTTTCAATGGGAATGGGAAGAATTGGGGCAAAAATTGGAAAATTTTTAAGGGACTTTGAAAAAATTTCAACTGGAATTTTAGCCATTTTTTGACGTGAAATTGTAAACATGTGGACATGGATTTTGAAAATTCTAGAGAGAATTTTAAAAGCTTCAACAGAATTTCAACAATTTTGAGAGGGATTTGAAAAGTTTCAATGGGAATGGGAAGAATTGGGACAAAAATTGGAAAATTTTTAAGGGACTTTGAAAAAATTTCAACTGGAATTTTAGCCATTTTTTGGCGTGAAATTGTAAACATGTGGACATGGATTTTGAAAATTCTAGAGAGAATTTTAAAAGCTTCAACAGAATTTCAACAATTTTGAGAGGGATATGAAAAGTTTCAATGGGAATGGGAAGAATTGGGACAAAAATTGGAAAATTTTTAAGGGACTTTGAAAAAATTTCAACTGGAATTTTAGCATTTTTTTATGTGAAATTATAAACATGTGGACATGGATTTTGAAAATTCTAGAGAGAATTTTAAAAGCTTCAACAGAATTTCCACAATTTTGAGAGGGATTTGAAAAGTTTCAATGGGAATGGGAAGAATTGGGACAAAAATTGGAAAATTTTTAAGGGACTTTGAAAAAATTTCAACTGGAATTTTAGCAATTTTTTGACGTGAAATTGTAAACATGTGGACATGGATTTTGAAAATTCTAGAGAGAATTTTAAAAGCTTCAAGAGAATATCAACAATTTTGAGAGGGATTTGAAAAGTTTCAATGGGAATGGGAAGAATTGGGACAAAAATTGGAAAATTTTTAAGGGACTTTGAAAAAATTTCAACTGGAATTTTAGCCATTTTTTGGCGTGAAATTGTAAACATGTGGACATGGATTTTGAAAATTCTAGAGAGAATTTTAAAAGCTTCAACAGAATTTCAACAATTTTGAGAGGGATTTGAAAAGTTTCCATGGGAATGGGAAGAATTGGGACAAAAATTGGAAAATTTTTAAGGGACTTTGAAAAAATTTCAACTGGAATTTTAGCAATTTTTTGACGTGAAATTGTAAACATGTGGACATGGATTTTGAAAATTCTAGAGAGAATTTTAAAAGCTTCAAGAGAATTTCAACAATTTTGAGAGGGATTTGAAAAGTTTCAATGGGAATGGGAAGAATTGGGACAAAAATTGGAAAATTTTTCAGGGACTTTGAAAAAATTTCAACTGGAATTTTAGCCATTTTTTGACGTGAAATTGTAAACATGTGGACATGGATTTTGAAAATTCTAGAGAGAATTTTAAAAGCTTCAACAGAATTTCAACAATTTTGAGAGGGATTTGAAAAGTTTCAATGGGAATGGGAAGAATTGGGACAAAAATTGGAAAATTTTTAAGGGACTTTGAAAAAATTTCAACTGGAATTTTAGCCATTTTTTGACGTGAAATTGTAAACATGTGGACATGGATTTTGAAAATTCTAGAGAGAATTTTAAAAGCTTCAACAGAATTTTAGCAATTTTGAGAGGGATTTGAAAAGTTTCAATGGGAATGGGAAGAATTGGTACAAAAATTGGAAAATTTTTAAGGGACTTTGAAAAAATTTCAACTGGAATTTTCCAATTTTTTGACGTGAAATTGTAAACATGTGGACATGGATTTTGAAAATTCTAGAGAGAATTTTAAAAGCTTCAACAGAATTTCAACAATTTTGAGAGGGATTTGAAAAGTTTCAATGGGAATGGGAAGAATTGGGACAAAAATTGGAAAATTTTTCAGGGACTTTGAAAAAATTTCAACTGGAATTTTAGCCATTTTTTGACGTGAAATTGTAAACATGTGGACATGGATTTTGAAAATTCTAGAGAGAATTTTAAAAGCTTCAACAGAATTTCAACAATTTTGAGAGGGATTTGAAAAGTTTCAATGGGAATGGGAAGAATTGGGACAAAAATTGGAAAATTTTTAAGGGACTTTGAAAAAATTTCAACTGGAATTTTAGCCATTTTTTGGCGTGAAATTGTAAACATGTGGACATGGATTTTGAAAATTCTAGAGAGAATTTTAAAAGCTTCAACAGAATTTCAACAATTTTGAGAGGGATTTGAAAAGTTTCAATGGGAATGGGAAGAATTGGGACAAAAATTGGAAAATTTTTAAGGGACTTTGAAAAAATTTCAACTGGAATTTTAGCCATTTTTTGACGTGAAATTGTAAACATGTGGACATGGATTTTGAAAATTCTAGAGAGAATTTTAAAAGCTTCAACAGAATTTTAGCAATTTTGAGAGGGATTTGAAAAGTTTCAATGGGAATGGGAAGAATTGGGACAAAAATTGGAAAATTTTTAAGGGACTTTGAAAAAATTTCAACTGGAATTTTCCAATTTTTTGACGTGAAATTGTAAACATGTGGACATGGATTTTGAAAATTCTAGAGAGAATTTTAAAAGCTTCAACAGAATTTCCACAATTTTGAGAGGGATTTGAAAAGTTTCAATGGGAATGGGAAGAATTGGTACAAAAATTGGAAAATTTTTAAGGGACTTTGAAAAAATTTCAACTGGAATTTTCCAATTTTTTGACGTGAAATTGTAAACATGTGGACATGGATTTTGAAAATTCTAGAGAGAATTTTAAAAGCTTCAACAGAATTTCAACAATTTGGAGAGGGATTTGAAAAGTTTCAATGGGAATGGGAAGAATTGGGACAAAAATTGGAAAATTTTTAAGGGACTTTGAAAAAATTTCAACTGGAATTTTCCAATTTTTTGACGTGAAATTGTAAACATGTGGACATGGATTTTGAAAATTCTAGAGAGAATTTTAAAAGCTTCAACAGAATTTCAACAATTTGGAGAGGGATTTGAAAAGTTTCAATGGGAATGGGAAGAATTGGGACAAAAATTGGAAAATTTTTAAGGGACTTTGAAAAAATTTCAACTGGAATTTTAGCCATTTTTTGACGTGAAATTGTAAACATGTGGACATGGATTTTGAAAATTCTAGAGAGAATTTTAAAAGCTTCAAGAGAATTTCAACAATTTTGAGAGGGATTTGAAAAGTTTCAATGGGAATGGGAAGAATTGGGACCAAAATTGGAAAATTTTTAAGGGACTTTGAAAAAATTTCAACTGGAATTTTAGCCATTTTTTGGCGTGAAATTGTAAACATGTGGACATGGATTTTGAAAATTCTAGAGAGAATTTTAAAAGCTTCAACAGAATTTCAACAATTTTGAGAGGGATTTGAAAAGTTTCAATGGGAATGGGAAGAATTGGGACAAAAATTGGAAAATTTTTCAGGGACTTTGAAAAAATTTCAACTGGAATTTTAGCCATTTTTTGACGTGAAATTGTAAACATGTGGACATGGATTTTGAAAATTCTAGAGAGAATTTTAAAAGCTTCAACAGAATTTCAACAATTTTGAGAGGGATTTGAAAAGTTTCAATGGGAATGGGAAGAATTGGGACAAAAATTGGAAAATTTTTAAGGGACTTTGAAAAAATTTCAACTGGAATTTTAGCCATTTTTTGACGTGAAATTGTAAACATGTGGACATGGATTTTGAAAATTCTAGAGAGAATTTTAAAAGCTTCAACAGAATTTTAGCAATTTTGAGAGGGATTTGAAAAGTTTCAATGGGAATGGGAAGAATTGGTACAAAAATTGGAAAATTTTTAAGGGACTTTGAAAAAATTTCAACTGGAATTTTCCAATTTTTTGACGTGAAATTGTAAACATGTGGACATGGATTTTGAAAATTCTAGAGAGAATTTTAAAAGCTTCAACAGAATTTCAACAATTTGGAGAGGGATTTGAAAAGTTTCAATGGGAATGGGAAGAATTGGGACAAAAATTGGAAAATTTTTCAGGGACTTTGAAAAAATTTCAACTGGAATTTTAGCCATTTTTTGGCGTGAAATTGTAAACATGTGGACATGGATTTTGAAAATTCTAGAGAGAATTTTAAAAGCTTCAACAGAATTTCAACAATTTTGAGAGGGATTTGAAAAGTTTCAATGGGAATGGGAAGAATTGGGACAAAAATTGGAAAATTTTTCAGGGACTTTGAAAAAATTTCAACTGGAATTTTAGCCATTTTTTGACGTGAAATTGTAAACATGTGGACATGGATTTTGAAAATTCTAGAGAGAATTTTAAAAGCTTCAACAGAATTTCAACAATTTTGAGAGGGATTTGAAAAGTTTCAATGGGAATGGGAAGAATTGGGACAAAAATTGGAAAATTTTTAAGGGACTTTGAAAAAATTTCAACTGGAATTTTAGCCATTTTTTGGCGTGAAATTGTAAACATGTGGACATGGATTTTGAAAATTCTAGAGAGAATTTTAAAAGCTTCAACAGAATTTCAACAATTTTGAGAGGGATTTGAAAAGTTTCAATGGGAATGGGAAGAATTGGGACAAAAATTGGAAAATTTTTAAGGGACTTTGAAAAAATTTCAACTGGAATTTTAGCCATTTTTTGACGTGAAATTGTAAACATGTGGACATGGATTTTGAAAATTCTAGAGAGAATTTTAAAAGCTTCAACAGAATTTTAGCAATTTTGAGAGGGATTTGAAAAGTTTCAATGGGAATGGGAAGAATTGGGACAAAAATTGGAAAATTTTTAAGGGACTTTGAAAAAATTTCAACTGGAATTTTCCAATTTTTTGACGTGAAATTGTAAACATGTGGACATGGATTTTGAAAATTCTAGAGAGAATTTTAAAAGCTTCAACAGAATTTCCACAATTTTGAGAGGGATTTGAAAAGTTTCAATGGGAATGGGAAGAATTGGTACAAAAATTGGAAAATTTTTAAGGGACTTTGAAAAAATTTCAACTGGAATTTTCCAATTTTTTGACGTGAAATTGTAAACATGTGGACATGGATTTTGAAAATTCTAGAGAGAATTTTAAAAGCTTCAACAGAATTTCAACAATTTGGAGAGGGATTTGAAAAGTTTCAATGGGAATGGGAAGAATTGGGACAAAAATTGGAAAATTTTTAAGGGACTTTGAAAAAATTTCAACTGGAATTTTCCAATTTTTTGACGTGAAATTGTAAACATGTGGACATGGATTTTGAAAATTCTAGAGAGAATTTTAAAAGCTTCAACAGAATTTCAACAATTTGGAGAGGGATTTGAAAAGTTTCAATGGGAATGGGAAGAATTGGGACAAAAATTGGAAAATTTTTAAGGGACTTTGAAAAAATTTCAACTGGAATTTTAGCAATTTTTTGACGTGAAATTGTAAACATGTGGACATGGATTTTGAAAATTCTAGAGAGAATTTTAAAAGCTTCAAGAGAATTTCAACAATTTTGAGAGGGATTTGAAAAGTTTCAATGGGAATGGGAAGAATTGGTACAGAAATTGGAAAATTTTTAAGGGACTTTGAAAAAATTTCAACTGGAATTTTAGCCATTTTTTGGCGTGAAATTGTAAACATGTGGACATGGATTTTGAAAATTCTAGAGAGAATTTTAAAAGCTTCAACAGAATTTCAACAATTTTGAGAGGGATTTGAAAAGTTTCAATGGGAATGGGAAGAATTGGGACAAAAATTGGAAAATTTTTAAGGGACTTTGAAAAAATTGCAACTGGAATTTTAGCCATTTTTTGACGTGAAATTGTAAACATGTGGACATGGATTTTGAAAATTCTAGAGAGAATTTTAAAAGCTTCAACAGAATTTCAACAATTTTGAAAGGGATATGAAAAGTTTCAATGGGAATGGGAAGAATTGGGACAAAAATTGGAAAATTTTTAAGGGACTTTGAAAAAATTTCAACTGGAATTTTAGCCATTTTTTGGCGTGAAATTGTAAACATGTGGACATGGATTTTGAAAATTCTAGAGAGAATTTTAAAAGCTTCCAGAGAATTTCAACAATTTTGAGAGGGATTTGAAAAGTTTCAATGGGAATGGGAAGAATTGGGACAAAAATTGGAAAATTTTTAAGGGACTTTGAAAAAATTTCAACTGGAATTTTAGCCATTTTTTGACGTGAAATTGTAAACATGTGGACATGGATTTTGAAAATTCTAGAGAGAATTTTAAAAGCTTCAACAGAATTTCAACAATTTGGAGAGGGATTTGAAAAGTTTCAATGGGAATGGGAAGAATTGGGGCAAAAATTGGAAAATTTTTAAGGGACTTTGAAAAAATTTCAACTGGAATTTTAGCCATTTTTTGACGTGAAATTGTAAACATGTGGACATGGATATTGAAAATTCTAGAGAGAATTTTAAAAGCTTCTACAGAATTTTAGCAATTTTGAGAGGGATTTGAAAAGTTTCAATGGGAATGGGAAGAATTGGGACAAAAATTGGAAAATTTTTAAGGACTTTGAAAAAATTTCAACTGGAATTTTCCAATTTTTTGACGTGAAATTGTAAACATGTGGACATGGATTTTGAAAATTCTAGAGAGAATTTTAAAAGCTTCAACAGAATTTCAACAATTTGGAGAGGGATTTGAAAAGTTTCAATGGGAATGGGAAGAATTGGGACAAAAATTGGAAAATTTTTAAGGGACTTTGAAAAAATTTCAACTGGAATTTTCCAATTTTTTGACGTGAAATTGTAAACATGTGGACATGGATTTTGAAAATTCTAGAGAGAATTTTAAAAGCTTCAACAGAATTTCAACAATTTTGAGAGGGATTTGAAAAGTTTCAATGGGAATGGGAAGAATTGGGACAAAAATTGGAAAATTTTTAAGGGACTTTGAAAAAATTTCAACTGGAATTTTAGCCATTTTTTGACGTGAAATTGTAAACATGTGGACATGGATTTTGAAAATTCTAGAGAGAATTTTAAAAGCTTCAACAGAATTTCAACAATTTTGAGAGGGATTTGAAAAGTTTCAATGGGAATGGGAAGAATTGGTACAGAAATTGGAAAATTTTTAAGGGACTTTGAAAAAATTTCAACTGGAATTTTAGCAATTTTTTGACGTGAAATTGTAAACATGTGGACATGGATTTTGAAAATTCTAGAGAGAATTTTAAAAGCTTCAACAGAATTTCAACAATTTTGAGAGGGATTTGAAAAGTTTCAATGGGAATGGGAAGAATTGGGACAAAAATTGGAAAATTTTTCAGGGACTTTGAAAAAATTTCAACTGGAATTTTAGCAATTTTGACGTGAAATTGTAAACATGTGGACATGGATTTTGAAAATTCTAGAGAGAATTTTAAAAGCTTCAACAGAATTTCAACAATTTTGAGAGGGATTTGAAAAGTTTCAATGGGAATGGGAAGAATTGGGACAAAAATTGGAAAATTTTGAAGGGACTTTGAAAAAATTTCAACTGGAATTTTAGCCATTTTTTGACGTGAAATTGTAAACATGTGGACATGGATTTTGAAAATTCTAGAGAGAATTTTAAAAGCTTCAACAGAATTTCAACAATTTTGAGAGGGATTTGAAAAGTTTCAATGGGAATGGGAAGAATTGGGACAAAAATTGGAAAATTTTTAAGGGACTTTGAAAAAATTTCAACTGGAATTTTAGCCATTTTTTGACGTGAAATTGTAAACATGTGGACATGGATTTTGAAAATTCTAGAGAGAATTTTAAAAGCTTCAACAGAATTTCAACAATTTTGAGAGGGATTTGAAAAGTTTCAATGGGAATGGGAAGAATTGGTACAGAAATTGGAAAATTTTTAAGGGACTTTGAAAAAATTTCAACTGGAATTTTAGCCATTTTTTGACGTGAAATTGTAAACATGTGGACATGGATTTTGAAAATTCTAGAGAGAATTTTAAAAGCTTCAATAGAATTTCAACAATTTGGAGAGGGATTTGAAAAGTTTCAATGGGAATGGGAAGAATTGGGACAAAAATTGGAAAATTTTTAAGGGACTTTGAAAAAATTTCAACTGGAATTTTAGCCATTTTTTGACGTGAAATTGTAAACATGTGGACATGGATTTTGAAAATTCTAGAGAGAATTTTAAAAGCTTCAACAGAATTTCAACAATTTTGAGAGGGATTTGAAAAGTTTCAATGGGAATGGGAAGAATTGGGGCAAAAATTGGAAAATTTTTAAGGGACTTTGAAAAAATTTCAACTGGAATTTTAGCCATTTTTTGACGTGAAATTGTAAACATGTGGACATGGATTTTGAAAATTCTAGAGAGAATTTTAAAAGCTTCAAGAGAATTTCAACAATTTGGAGAGGGATTTGAAAAGTTTCAATGGGAATGGGAAGAATTGGTACAGAAATTGGAAAATTTTTAAGGGACTTTGAAAAAATTTCAACTGGAATTTTAGCCATTTTTTGACGTGAAATTGTAAACATGTGGACATGGATTTTGAAAATTCTAGGGAGAATTTTAAAAGCTTCAAGAGAATTTCAACAATTTTGAAAGGGATTTGAAAAGTTTCAATGGGAATGGGAAGAATTGGGGCAAAAATTGGAAAATTTTTAAGGGACTTTGAAAAAATTTCAACTGGAATTTTAGCCATTTTTTGACGTGAAATTGTAAACATGTGGACATGGATTTTGAAAATTCTAGAGAGAATTTTAAAAGCTTCAACAGAATTTCAACAATTTTGAGAGGGATTTGAAAAGTTTCAATGGGAATGGGAAGAATTGGGGCAAAAATTGGAAAATTTTTCAGGGACTTTGAAAAAATTTCAACTGGAATTTTAGCCATTTTTTTATGTGAAATTATAAACATGTGGACATGGATTTTGAAAATTCTAGAGAGAATTTTAAAAGCTTCAACAGAATTTCCACAATTTTGAGAGGGATTTGAAAAGTTTCAATGGGAATGGGAAGAATTGGGACAAAAATTGGAAAATTTTTAAGGGACTTTGAAAAAATTTCAACTGGAATTTTAGCCATTTTTTGATGTGAAATTGTAAACATGTGGACATGGATTTTGAAAATTCTAGAGAGAATTTTAAAAGCTTCAAGAGAATTTCAACAATTTTGAGAGGGATTTGAAAAGTTTCAATGGGAATGGGAAGAATTGGGACAAAAATTGGAAAATTTTTAAGGGACTTTGAAAAAATTTCAACTGGAATTTTAGCCATTTTTTGACGTGAAATTGTAAACATGTGGACATGGATTTTGAAAATTCTAGAGAGAATTTTAAAAGCTTCAACAGAATTTCAACAATTTTGAGAGGGATTTGAAAAGTTTCAATGGGAATGGGAAGAATTGGGACAAAAATTGGAAAATTTTTAAGGGACTTTGAAAAAATTTCAACTGGAATTTTAGCCATTTTTTTATGTGAAATTATAAACATGTGGACATGGATTTTGAAAATTCTAGAGAGAATTTTAAAAGCTTCAACAGAATTTCCACAATTTTGAGAGGGATTTGAAAAGTTTCAATGGGAATGGGAAGAATTGGGACAAAAATTGGAAAATTTTTAAGGGACTTTGAAAAAATTTCAACTGGAATTTTAGCCATTTTTTGACGTGAAATTGTAAACATGTGGACATGGATTTTGAAAATTCTAGAGAGAATTTTAAAAGCTTCAACAGAATTTCAACAATTTTGAGAGGGATTTGAAAAGTTTCAATGGGAATGGGAAGAATTGGGACAAAAATTGGAAAATTTTTAAGGGACTTTGAAAAAATTTCAACTGGAATTTTAGCCATTTTTTGACGTGAAATTGTAAACATGTGGACATGGATTTTGAAAATTCTAGAGAGAATTTTAAAAGCTTCAACAGAATTTCAACAATTTTGAGAGGGATTTGAAAAGTTTCAATGGGAATGGGAAGAATTGGGACAAAAATTGGAAAATTTTTAAGGGACTTTGAAAAAATTTCAACTGGAATTTTAGCCATTTTTTGGCGAGAAATTGTAAACATGTGGACATGGATTTTGAAAATTCTAGAGAGAATTTTAAAAGCTTCAACAGAATTTCAACAATTTTGAGAGGGATATGAAAAGTTTCAATGGGAATGGGAAGAATTGGGACAAAAATTGGAAAATTTTTAAGGGACTTTGAAAAAATTTCAACTGGAATTTTAGCCATTTTTTGACGTGAAATTGTAAACATGTGGACATGGATTTTGAAAATTCTAGAGAGAATTTTAAAAGCTTCAACAGAATTTCAACAATTTTGAGAGGGATTTGAAAAGTTTCAATGGGAATGGGAAGAATTGGGACAAAAATTGGAAAATTTTGAAGGGACTTTGAAAAAATTTCAACTGGAATTTTAGCCATTTTTTGACGTGAAATTGTAAACATGTGGACATGGATTTTGAAAATTCTAGAGAGAATTTTAAAAGCTTCAAGAGAATTTCAACAATTTTGAGAGGGATTTGAAAAGTTTCAATGGGAATGGGAAGAATTGGGACAAAAATTGGAAAATTTTTAAGGGACTTTGAAAAAATTTCAACTGGAATTTTAGCCATTTTTTGACGTGAAATTGTAAACATGTGGACATGGATTTTGAAAATTCTAGAGAGAATTTTAAAAGCTTCAACAGAATTTCAACAATTTTGAGAGGGATTTGAAAAGTTTCAATGGGAATGGGAAGAATTGGTACAGAAATTGGAAAATTTTTAAGGGACTTTGAAAAAATTTCAACTGGAATTTTAGCCATTTTTTGACGTGAAATTGTAAACATGTGGACATGGATTTTGAAAATTCTAGAGAGAATTTTAAAAGCTTCAACAGAATTTCAACAATTTTGAGAGGGATTTGAAAAGTTTCAATGGGAATGGGAAGAATTGGGACAAAAATTGGAAAATTTTTAAGGGACTTTGAAAAAATTTCAACTGGAATTTTAGCCATTTTTTGACGTGAAATTGTAAACATGTGGACATGGATTTTGAAAATTCTAGGGAGAATTTTAAAAGCTTCAACAGAATTTCAACAATTTTGAGAGGGATTTGAAAAGTTTCAATGGGAATGGGAAGAATTGGGGCAAAAATTGAAAAATTTTTAAGGGACTTTGAAAAAATTTCAACTGGAATTTTAGCCATTTTTTGACGTGAAATTGTAAACATGTGGACATGGATTTTGAAAATTCTAGAGAGAATTTTAAAAGCTTCAAGAGAATTTCAACAATTTGGAGAGGGATTTGAAAAGTTTCAATGGGAATGGGAAGAATTGGTACAGAAATTGGAAAATTTTTAAGGGACTTTGAAAAAATTTCAACTGGAATTTTAGCCATTTTTTGACGTGAAATTGTAAACATGTGGACATGGATTTTGAAAATTCTAGGGAGAATTTTAAAAGCTTCAACAGAATTTCAACAATTTTGAGAGGGATTTGAAAAGTTTCAATGGGAATGGGAAGAATTGGGGCAAAAATTGGAAAATTTTTAAGGGACTTTGAAAAAATTTCAACTGGAATTTTAGCCATTTTTTGACGTGAAATTGTAAACATGTGGACATGGATTTTGAAAATTCTAGAGAGAATTTTAAAAGCTTCAACAGAATTTCAACAATTTTGAGAGGGATTTGAAAAGTTTCAATGGGAATGGGAAGAATTGGGACAAAAATTGGAAAATTTTTAAGGGACTTTGAAAAAATTTCAACTGGAATTTTAGCCATTTTTTTATGTGAAATTATAAACATGTGGACATGGATTTTGAAAATTCTAGAGAGAATTTTAAAAGCTTCAACAGAATTTCCACAATTTTGAGAGGGATTTGAAAAGTTTCAATGGGAATGGGAAGAATTGGGGCAAAAATTGGAAAATTTTTAAGGGACTTTGAAAAAGTTTCAACTCGAATTTTAGCAATTTTTTGACGTGAAATTGTAAACATGTGGACATGGATTTTGAAAATTCTAGAGAGAATTTTAAAAGCTTCAAGAGAATTTCAACAATTTTGAGAGGGATTTGAAAAGTTTCAATGGGAATGGGAAGAATTGGGACAAAAATTGGAAAATTTTTAAGGGACTTTGAAAAAATTTCAACTGGAATTTTAGCCATTTTTTGGCGTGAAATTGTAAACATGTGGACATGGATTTTGAAAATTCTAGAGAGAATTTTAAAAGCTTCAACAGAATTTCAACAATTTTGAGAGGGATATGAAAAGTTTCAATGGGAATGGGAAGAATTGGGACAAAAATTGGAAAATTTTTAAGGGACTTTGAAAAAATTTCAACTGGAATTTTAGCCATTTTTTGACGTGAAATTGTAAACATGTGGACATGGATTTTGAAAATTCTAGAGAGAATTTTAAAAGCTTCAACAGAATTTCAACAATTTTGAGAGGGATTTGAAAAGTTTCAATGGGAATGGGAAGAATTGGGACAAAAATTGGAAAATTTTTAAGGGACTTTGAAAAAATTTCAACTGGAATTTTAGCCATTTTTTGACGTGAAATTGTAAACATGTGGACATGGATTTTGAAAATTCTAGAGAGAATTTTAAAAGCTTCAACAGAATTTCAACAATTTTGAGAGGGATTTGAAAAGTTTCAATGGGAATGGGAAGAATTGGGGCAAAAATTGGAAAATTTTTAAGGGACTTTGAAAAAATTTCAACTGGAATTTTAGCCATTTTTTGACGTGAAATTGTAAACATGTGGACATGGATTTTGAAAATTCTAGAGAGAATTTTAAAAGCTTCAACAGAATTTTAGCAATTTTGAGAGGGATTTGAAAAGTTTCAATGGGAATGGGAAGAATTGGTACAAAAATTGGAAAATTTTTAAGGGACTTTGAAAAAATTTCAACTGGCATTTTCCAATTTTTTGACGTGAAATTGTAAACATGTGGACATGGATTTTGAAAATTCTAGAGAGAATTTTAAAAGCTTCAACAGAATTTCAACAATTTTGAGAGGGATTTGAAAAGTTTCAATGGGAATGGGAAGAATTGGGACAAAAATTGGAAAATTTTTCAGGGACTTTGAAAAAAATTCAACTGGAATTTTCCAATTTTTTCACGTGAAATTGTAAACATGTGGACATGGATTTTGAAAATTCTAGAGAGAATTTTAAAAGCTTCAAGAGAATTTCAACAATTTTGAGAGGGATTTGAAAAGTTTCAATGGGAATGGGAAGAATTGGTACAGAAATTGGAAAATTTTTAAGGGACTTCGAAAAAATTTCAACTGGAATTTTAGCCATTTTTTGGCGTGAAATTGTAAACATGTGGACATGGATTTTGAAAATTCTAGAGAGAATTTTAAAAGCTTCAACAGAATTTCAACAATTTTGAGAGGGATTTGAAAAGTTTCAATGGGAATGGGAAGAATTGGTACAGAAATTGGAAAATTTTTAAGGGACTTTGAAAAAATTTCAACTGGAATTATAGCCATTTTTTGACGTGAAATTGTAAACATGTGGACATGGATTTTGAAAATTCTAGAGAGAATTTTAAAAGCTTCAAGAGAATTTCAACAATTTTGAGAGGGATTTGAAAAGTTTCAATGGGAATGGGAAGAATTGGGACAAAAATTGGAAAATTTTTAAGGGACTTTGAAAAAATTTCAACTGGAATTTTAGCCATTTTTTGACGTGAAATTGTAAACATGTGGACATGGATTTTGAAAATTCTAGGGAGAATTTTAAAAGCTTCAACAGAATTTCAACAATTTTGAGAGGGATTTGAAAAGTTTCAATGGGAATGGGAAGAATTGGGGCAAAAATTGAAAAATTTTTAAGGGACTTTGAAAAAATTTCAACTGGAATTTTAGCCATTTTTTGACGTGAAATTGTAAACATGTGGACATGGATTTTGAAAATTCTAGAGAGAATTTTAAAAGCTTCAAGAGAATTTCAACAATTTGGAGAGGGATTTGAAAAGTTTCAATGGGAATGGGAAGAACTGGTACAGAAATTGGAAAATTTTTAAGGGACTTTGAAAAAATTTCAACTGGAATTTTAGCCATTTTTTGACGTGAAATTGTAAACATGTGGCCATGGATTTTGAAAATTCTAGAGAGAATTTTAAAAGCTTCAAGAGAATTTCAACAATTTTGAGAGGGATTTGAAAAGTTTCAATGGGAATGGGAAGAATTGGGGCAAAAATTGGAAAATTTTTAAGGGACTTTGAAAAAATTTCAACTGGAATTTTAGCCATTTTTTGACGTGAAATTGTAAACATGTGGACATGGATTTTGAAAATTCTAGAGAGAATTTTAAAAGCTTCAACAGAATTTCAACAATTTTGAGAGGGATTTGAAAAGTTTCAATGGGAATGGGAAGAATTGGGACAAAAATTGGAAAATTTTTCAGGGACTTTGAAAAAATTTCAACTGGAATTTTAGCCATTTTTTTATGTGAAATTATAAACATGTGGACATGGATTTTGAAAATTCTAGAGAGAATTTTAAAAGCTTCAACAGAATTTCCACAATTTTGAGAGGGATTTGAAAAGTTTCAATGGGAATGGGAAGAATTGGGACAAAAATTGGAAAATTTTTAAGGGACTTTGAAAAAATTTCAACTGGAATTTTAGCCATTTTTTGATGTGAAATTGTAAACATGTGGACATGGATTTTGAAAATTCTAGAGAGAATTTTAAAAGCTTCAAGAGAATTTCAACAATTTTGAGAGGGATTTGAAAAGTTTCAATGGGAATGGGAAGAATTGGGACAAAAATTGGAAAATTTTTAAGGGACTTTGAAAAAATTTCAACTGGAATTTTAGCCATTTTTTGGCGTGAAATTGTAAACATGTGGACATGGATTTTGAAAATTCTAGAGAGAATTTTAAAAGCTTCAACAGAATTTCAACAATTTTGAGAGGGATATGAAAAGTTTCAATGGGAATGGGAAGAATTGGGACAAAAATTGGAAAATTTTTAAGGGACTTTGAAAAAATTTCAACTGGAATTTTAGCCATTTTTTGACGTGAAATTGTAAACATGTGGACATGGATTTTGAAAATTCTAGAGAGAATTTTAAAAGCTTCAACAGAATTTCAACAATTTTGAGAGGGATTTGAAAAGTTTCAATGGGAATGGGAAGAATTGGGACAAAAATTGGAAAATTTTTAAGGGACTTTGAAAAAATTTCAACTGGAATTTTAGCCATTTTTTGACGTGAAATTGTAAACATGTGGACATGGATTTTGAAAATTCTAGAGAGAATTTTAAAAGCTTCAACAGAATTTCAACAATTTTGAGAGGGATTTGAAAAGTTTCAATGGGAATGGGAAGAATTGGGACAAAAATTGGAAAATTTTTAAGGGACTTTGAAAAAATTTCAACTGGAATTTTAGCCATTTTTTGACGTGAAATTGTAAACATGTGGACATGGATTTTGAAAATTCTAGAGAGAATTTTAAAAGCTTCAACAGAATTTTAGCAATTTTGAGAGGGATTTGAAAAGTTTCAATGGGAATGGGAAGAATTGGTACAAAAATTGGAAAATTTTTAAGGGACTTTGAAAAAATTTCAACTGGCATTTTCCAATTTTTTGACGTGAAATTGTAAACATGTGGACATGGATTTTGAAAATTCTAGAGAGAATTTTAAAAGCTTCAACAGAATTTCAACAATTTTGAGAGGGATTTGAAAAGTTTCAATGGGAATGGGAAGAATTGGGACAAAAATTGGAAAATTTTTCAGGGACTTTGAAAAAAATTCAACTGGAATTTTCCAATTTTTTCACGTGAAATTGTAAACATGTGGACATGGATTTTGAAAATTCTAGAGAGAATTTTAAAAGCTTCAAGAGAATTTCAACAATTTTGAGAGGGATTTGAAAAGTTTCAATGGGAATGGGAAGAATTGGTACAGAAATTGGAAAATTTTTAAGGGACTTCGAAAAAATTTCAACTGGAATTTTAGCCATTTTTTGGCGTGAAATTGTAAACATGTGGACATGGATTTTGAAAATTCTAGAGAGAATTTTAAAAGCTTCAACAGAATTTCAACAATTTTGAGAGGGATTTGAAAAGTTTCAATGGGAATGGGAAGAATTGGTACAGAAATTGGAAAATTTTTAAGGGACTTTGAAAAAATTTCAACTGGAATTATAGCCATTTTTTGACGTGAAATTGTAAACATGTGGACATGGATTTTGAAAATTCTAGAGAGAATTTTAAAAGCTTCAAGAGAATTTCAACAATTTTGAGAGGGATTTGAAAAGTTTCAATGGGAATGGGAAGAATTGGGACAAAAATTGGAAAATTTTTAAGGGACTTTGAAAAAATTTCAACTGGAATTTTAGCCATTTTTTGACGTGAAATTGTAAACATGTGGACATGGATTTTGAAAATTCTAGGGAGAATTTTAAAAGCTTCAACAGAATTTCAACAATTTTGAGAGGGATTTGAAAAGTTTCAATGGGAATGGGAAGAATTGGGGCAAAAATTGAAAAATTTTTAAGGGACTTTGAAAAAATTTCAACTGGAATTTTAGCCATTTTTTGACGTGAAATTGTAAACATGTGGACATGGATTTTGAAAATTCTAGAGAGAATTTTAAAAGCTTCAAGAGAATTTCAACAATTTGGAGAGGGATTTGAAAAGTTTCAATGGGAATGGGAAGAACTGGTACAGAAATTGGAAAATTTTTAAGGGACTTTGAAAAAATTTCAACTGGAATTTTAGCCATTTTTTGACGTGAAATTGTAAACATGTGGCCATGGATTTTGAAAATTCTAGAGAGAATTTTAAAAGCTTCAAGAGAATTTCAACAATTTTGAGAGGGATTTGAAAAGTTTCAATGGGAATGGGAAGAATTGGGGCAAAAATTGGAAAATTTTTAAGGGACTTTGAAAAAATTTCAACTGGAATTTTAGCCATTTTTTGACGTGAAATTGTAAACATGTGGACATGGATTTTGAAAATTCTAGAGAGAATTTTAAAAGCTTCAACAGAATTTCAACAATTTTGAGAGGGATTTGAAAAGTTTCAATGGGAATGGGAAGAATTGGGACAAAAATTGGAAAATTTTTCAGGGACTTTGAAAAAATTTCAACTGGAATTTTAGCCATTTTTTTATGTGAAATTATAAACATGTGGACATGGATTTTGAAAATTCTAGAGAGAATTTTAAAAGCTTCAACAGAATTTCCACAATTTTGAGAGGGATTTGAAAAGTTTCAATGGGAATGGGAAGAATTGGGACAAAAATTGGAAAATTTTTAAGGGACTTTGAAAAAATTTCAACTGGAATTTTAGCCATTTTTTGATGTGAAATTGTAAACATGTGGACATGGATTTTGAAAATTCTAGAGAGAATTTTAAAAGCTTCAAGAGAATTTCAACAATTTTGAGAGGGATTTGAAAAGTTTCAATGGGAATGGGAAGAATTGGGACAAAAATTGGAAAATTTTTAAGGGACTTTGAAAAAATTTCAACTGGAATTTTAGCCATTTTTTGACGTGAAATTGTAAACATGTGGACATGGATTTTGAAAATTCTAGGGAGAATTTTAAAAGCTTCAACAGAATTTCAACAATTTTGAGAGGGATTTGAAAAGTTTCAATGGGAATGGAAGAATTGGGGCAAAAATTGGAAAATTTTTAAGGGACTTTGAAAAAATTTCAACTGGAATTTTAGCCATTTTTTGACGTGAAATTGTAAACATGTGGCCATGGATTTTGAAAATTCTAGAGAGAATTTTAAAAGCTTCAACAGAATTTCAACAATTTTGAGAGGGATTTGAAAAGTTTCAATGGGAATGGGAAGAATTGGGACAAAAATTGGAAAATTTTTAAGGGACTTTGAAAAAATTTCAACTGGAATTTTAGCCATTTTTTTATGTGAAATTATAAACATGTGGACATGGATTTTGAAAATTCTAGAGAGAATTTTAAAAGCTTCAACAGAATTTCCACAATTTTGAGAGGGATTTGAAAAGTTTCAATGGGAATGGGAAGAATTGGGACAAAAATTGGAAAATTTTTAAGGGACTTTGAAAAAATTTCAACTGGAATTTTAGCAATTTTTTGACGTGAAATTGTAAACATGTGGACATGGATTTTGAAAATTCTAGAGAGAATTTTAAAAGCTTCAACAGAATTTCAACAATTTTGAGAGGGATTTGAAAAGTTTCAATGGGAATGGGAAGAATTGGGACAAAAATTGGAAAATTTTTAAGGGACTTTGAAAAAATTTCAACTGGAATTTTAGCAATTTTTTTGTGAAATTATAAACATGTGGACATGGATTTTGAAAATTCTAGAGAGAATTTTAAAAGCTTCAAGAGAATTTCAACAATTTTGAGAGGGATTTGAAAAGTTTCAATGGGAATAGGAAGAATTGGGACAAAAATTGGAAAATTTTTAAGGGACTTTGAAAAAATTTCAACTGGAATTTTAGCCATTTTTTGGCGTGAAATTGTAAACATGTGGACATGGATTTTGAAAATTCTAGAGAGAATTTTAAAAGCTTCAACAGAATTTCAACAATTTTGAGAGGGATTTGAAAAGTTTCAATGGGAATGGGAAGAATTGGGACAAAAATTGGAAAATTTTTAAGGGACTTTGAAAAAATTTCAACTGGAATTTTCCAATTTTTTGACGTGAAATTGTAAACATGTGGACATGGATTTTGAAAATTCTAGAGAGAATTTTAAAAGCTTCAACAGAATTTCAACAATTTTGAGAGGGATTTGAAAAGTTTCAATGGGAATGGGAAGAATTGGGACAAAAATTGGAAAATTTTTAAGGGACTTTGAAAAAAATTCAACTGGAATTTTCCAATTTTTTGACGTGAAATTGTAAACATGTGGACATGGATTTTGAAAATTCTAGAGAGAAGTTTAAAAGCTTCAACAGAATTTCAACAATTTTGAGAGGGATTTGAAAAGTTTCAATGGGAATGGGAAGAATTGGGGCAAAAATTGAAAAATTTTTAAGGGACTTTGAAAAAATTTCAACTGGAATTTTAGCCATTTTTTGACGTGAAATTGTAAACATGTGGACATGGATTTTGAAAATTCTAGAGAGAATTTTAAAAGCTTCAAGAGAATTTCAACAATTTGGAGAGGGATTTGAAAAGTTTCAATGGGAATGGGAAGAACTGGTACAGAAATTGGAAAATTTTTAAGGGACTTTGAAAAAATTTCAACTGGAATTATAGCCATTTTTTGACGTGAAATTGTAAACATGTGGACATGGATTTTGAAAATTCTAGAGAGAATTTTAAAAGCTTCAAGAGAATTTCAACAATTTTGAGAGGGATTTGAAAAGTTTCAATGGGAATGGGAAGAATTGGGACAAAAATTGGAAAATTTTTAAGGGACTTTGAAAAAATTTCAACTGGAATTTTAGCCATTTTTTGACGTGAAATTGTAAACATGTGGACATGGATTTTGAAAATTCTAGGGAGAATTTTAAAAGCTTCAACAGAATTTCAACAATTTTGAGAGGGATTTGAAAAGTTTCAATGGGAATGGGAAGAATTGGGGCAAAAATTGAAAAATTTTTAAGGGACTTTGAAAAAATTTCAACTGGAATTTTAGCCATTTTTTGACGTGAAATTGTAAACATGTGGACATGGATTTTGAAAATTCTAGAGAGAATTTTAAAAGCTTCAAGAGAATTTCAACAATTTGGAGAGGGATTTGAAAAGTTTCAATGGGAATGGGAAGAACTGGTACAGAAATTGGAAAATTTTTAAGGGACTTTGAAAAAATTTCAACTGGAATTTTAGCCATTTTTTGACGTGAAATTGTAAACATGTGGCCATGGATTTTGAAAATTCTAGAGAGAATTTTAAAAGCTTCAAGAGAATTTCAACAATTTTGAGAGGGATTTGAAAAGTTTCAATGGGAATGGGAAGAATTGGGGCAAAAATTGGAAAATTTTTAAGGGACTTTGAAAAAATTTCAACTGGAATTTTAGCCATTTTTTGACGTGAAATTGTAAACATGTGGACATGGATTTTGAAAATTCTAGAGAGAATTTTAAAAGCTTCAACAGAATTTCAACAATTTTGAGAGGGATTTGAAAAGTTTCAATGGGAATGGGAAGAATTGGGACAAAAATTGGAAAATTTTTCAGGGACTTTGAAAAAATTTCAACTGGAATTTTAGCCATTTTTTTATGTGAAATTATAAACATGTGGACATGGATTTTGAAAATTCTAGAGAGAATTTTAAAAGCTTCAACAGAATTTCCACAATTTTGAGAGGGATTTGAAAAGTTTCAATGGGAATGGGAAGAATTGGGACAAAAATTGGAAAATTTTTAAGGGACTTTGAAAAAATTTCAACTGGAATTTTAGCCATTTTTTGATGTGAAATTGTAAACATGTGGACATGGATTTTGAAAATTCTAGAGAGAATTTTAAAAGCTTCAAGAGAATTTCAACAATTTTGAGAGGGATTTGAAAAGTTTAAATGGGAATGGGAAGAATTGGGACAAAAATTGGAAATTTTTAAGGGACTTTGAAAAAATTTCAACTGGAATTTTAGCCATTTTTTGACGTGAAATTGTAAACATGTGGACATGGATTTTGAAAATTCTAGGGAGAATTTTAAAAGCTTCAACAGAATTTCAACAATTTTGAGAGGGATTTGAAAAGTTTCAATGGGAATGGGAAGAATTGGGGCAAAAATTGGAAAATTTTTAAGGGACTTTGAAAAAATTTCAACTGGAATTTTAGCCATTTTTTGACGTGAAATTGTAAACATGTGGCCATGGATTTTGAAAATTCTAGAGAGAATTTTAAAAGCTTCAACAGAATTTCAACAATTTTGAGAGGGATTTGAAAAGTTTCAATGGGAATGGGAAGAATTGGGACAAAAATTGGAAAATTTTTAAGGGACTTTGAAAAAATTTCAACTGGAATTTTAGCCATTTTTTTATGTGAAATTATAAACATGTGGACATGGATTTTGAAAATTCTAGAGAGAATTTTAAAAGCTTCAACAGAATTTCCACAATTTTGAGAGGGATTTGAAAAGTTTCAATGGGAATGGGAAGAATTGGGACAAAAATTGGAAAATTTTTAAGGGACTTTGAAAAAATTTCAACTGGAATTTTAGCAATTTTTTGACGTGAAATTGTAAACATGTGGACATGGATTTTGAAAATTCTAGAGAGAATTTTAAAAGCTTCAACAGAATTTCAACAATTTTGAGAGGGATTTGAAAAGTTTCAATGGGAATGGGAAGAATTGGGACAAAAATTGGAAAATTTTTAAGGGACTTTGAAAAAATTTCAACTGGAATTTTAGCAATTTTTTTATGTGAAATTATAAACATGTGGACATGGATTTTGAAAATTCTAGAGAGAATTTTAAAAGCTTCAAGAGAATTTCAACAATTTTGAGAGGGATTTGAAAAGTTTCAATGGGAATAGGAAGAATTGGGACAAAAATTGGAAAATTTTTAAGGGACTTTGAAAAAATTTCAACTGGAATTTTAGCCATTTTTTGGCGTGAAATTGTAAACATGTGGACATGGATTTTGAAAATTCTAGAGAGAATTTTAAAAGCTTCAACAGAATTTCAACAATTTTGAGAGGGATTTGAAAAGTTTCAATGGGAATGGGAAGAATTGGGACAAAAATTGGAAAATTTTTAAGGGACTTTGAAAAAAATTTCAACTGGAATTTTCCAATTTTTTGACGTGAAATTGTAAACATGTGGACATGGATTTTGAAAATTCTAGAGAGAATTTTAAAAGCTTCAACAGAATTTCAACAATTTTGAGAGGGATTTGAAAAGTTTCAATGGGAATGGGAAGAATTGGGACAAAAATTGGAAAATTTTTAAGGGACTTTGAAAAAAATTCAACTGGAATTTTCCAATTTTTTGACGTGAAATTGTAAACATGTGGACATGGATTTTGAAAATTCTAGAGAGAAGTTTAAAAGCTTCAACAGAATTTCAACAATTTTGAGAGGGATTTGAAAAGTTTCAATGGGAATGGGAAGAATTGGGGCAAAAATTGAAAAATTTTTAAGGGACTTTGAAAAAATTTCAACTGGAATTTTAGCCATTTTTTGACGTGAAATTGTAAACATGTGGACATGGATTTTGAAAATTCTAGAGAGAATTTTAAAAGCTTCAAGAGAATTTCAACAATTTGGAGAGGGATTTGAAAAGTTTCAATGGGAATGGGAAGAACTGGTACAGAAATTGGAAAATTTTTTAAGGGACTTTGAAAAAATTTCAACTGGAATTTTAGCCATTTTTTGACGTGAAATTGTAAACATGTGGCCATGGATTTTGAAAATTCTAGAGAGAATTTTAAAAGCTTCAAGAGAATTTCAACAATTTTGAGAGGGATTTGAAAAGTTTCAATGGGAATGGGAAGAATTGGGGCAAAAATTGGAAAATTTTTAAGGGACTTTGAAAAAATTTCAACTGGAATTTTAGCCATTTTTTGACGTGAAATTGTAAACATGTGGACATGGATTTTGAAAATTCTAGAGAGAATTTTAAAAGCTTCAACAGAATTTCAACAATTTTGAGAGGGATTTGAAAAGTTTCAATGGGAATGGGAAGAATTGGGACAAAAATTGGAAAATTTTTCAGGGACTTTGAAAAAATTTCAACTGGAATTTTAGCCATTTTTTTATGTGAAATTATAAACATGTGGACATGGATTTTGAAAATTCTAGAGAGAATTTTAAAAGCTTCAACAGAATTTCCACAATTTTGAGAGGGATTTGAAAAGTTTCAATGGGAATGGGAAGAATTGGGACAAAAATTGGAAAATTTTTAAGGGACTTTGAAAAAATTTCAACTGGAATTTTAGCCATTTTTTGATGTGAAATTGTAAACATGTGGACATGGATTTTGAAAATTCTAGAGAGAATTTTAAAAGCTTCAAGAGAATTTCAACAATTTTGAGAGGGATTTGAAAAGTTTCAATGGGAATGGGAAGAATTGGGACAAAAATTGGAAAATTTTTAAGGGACTTTGAAAAAATTTCAACTGGAATTTTAGCCATTTTTTGACGTGAAATTGTAAACATGTGGACATGGATTTGAAAATTCTAGGGAGAATTTTAAAAGCTTCAACAGAATTTCAACAATTTTGAGAGGGATTTGAAAAGTTTCAATGGGAATGGGAAGAATTGGGGCAAAAATTGGAAAATTTTTAAGGACTTTGAAAAAATTTCAACTGGAATTTAGCCATTTTTTGACGTGAAATTGTAAACATGTGGCCATGGATTTTGAAAATTCTAGAGAGAATTTTAAAAGCTTCAACAGAATTTCAACAATTTTGAGAGGGATTTGAAAAGTTTCAATGGAATGGGAAGAATTGGGACAAAAATTGGAAAATTTTTAAGGGACTTTGAAAAATTTCAACTGGAATTTTAGCCATTTTTTTATGTGAAATTATAAACATGTGGACATGGATTTTGAAAATTCTAGAGAGAATTTTAAAAGCTTCAACAGAATTTCCACAATTTTGAGAGGGATTTGAAAAGTTTCAATGGGAATGGGAAGAATTGGGACAAAAATTGGAAAATTTTTAAGGGACTTTGAAAAAATTTCAACTGGAATTTTAGCAATTTTTTGACGTGAAATTGTAAACATGTGGACATGGATTTTGAAAATTCTAGAGAGAATTTTAAAAGCTTCAACAGAATTTCAACAATTTTGAGAGGGATTTGAAAAGTTTCAATGGGAATGGGAAGAATTGGGACAAAAATTGGAAAATTTTTAAGGGACTTTGAAAAAATTTCAACTGGAATTTTAGCAATTTTTTTATGTGAAATTATAAACATGTGGACATGGATTTTGAAAATTCTAGAGAGAATTTTAAAAGCTTCAAGAGAATTTCAACAATTTTGAGAGGGATTTGAAAAGTTTCAATGGGAATAGGAAGAATTGGGACAAAAATTGGAAAATTTTTAAGGGACTTTGAAAAAATTTCAACTGGAATTTTAGCCATTTTTTGGCGTGAAATTGTAAACATGTGGACATGGATTTTGAAAATTCTAGAGAGAATTTTAAAAGCTTCAACAGAATTTCAACAATTTTGAGAGGGATTTGAAAAGTTTCAATGGGAATGGGAAGAATTGGGACAAAAATTGGAAATTTTTAAGGGACTTTGAAAAAAATTTCAACTGGAATTTTCCAATTTTTTGACGTGAAATTGTAAACATGTGGACATGGATTTTGAAAATTCTAGAGAGAATTTTAAAAGCTTCAAGAGAATTTCAACAATTTTGAGAGGGATATGAAAAGTTTCAATGGGAATGGGAAGAATTGGGACAAAAATTGGAAAATTTTTAAGGGACTTTGAAAAAATTTCAACTGGAATTTTAGCCATTTTTTGACGTGAAATTGTAAACATGTGGACATGGATTTTGAAAATTCTAGAGAGAATTTTAAAAGCTTCAACAGAATTTCAACAATTTTGAGAGGGATTTGAAAAGTTTCAATGGGAATGGGAAGAATTGGGACAAAAATTGGAAAATTTTTAAGGGACTTTGAAAAAATTTCAACTGGAATTTTAGCCATTTTTTGACGTGAAATTGTAAACATGTGGACATGGATTTTGAAAATTCTAGAGAGAATTTTAAAAGCTTCAACAGAATTTCAACAATTTTGAGAGGGATATGAAAAGTTTCAATGGGAATGGGAAGAATTGGGACAAAAATTGGAAAATTTTTAAGGGACTTTGAAAAAATTTCAACTGGAATTTTCCAATTTTTTGACGTGAAATTGTAAACATGTGGACATGGATTTTGAAATTTCTAGAGAGAATTTTAAAAGCTTCAACAGAATTTCAACAATTTTGAGAGGGATATGAAAAGTTTCAATGGGAATGGGAAGAATTGGGACAAAAATTGGAAAAATTTTAAGGGACTTTGAAAAAATTTCAACTGGAATTTTAGCCATTTTTTGACGTGAAATTGTAAACATGTGGACATGGATTTTGAAAATTCTAGAGAGAATTTTAAAAGCTTCAACAGAATTTCAACAATTTTGAGAGGGATTTGAAAAGTTTCAATGGGAATGGGAAGAATTGGGACAAAAATTGGAAAATTTTTAAGGGACTTTGAAAAAATTTCAACTGGAATTTTAGCCATTTTTTGACGTGAAATTGTAAATATGTGGACATGGATTTTGAAAATTCTAGAGAGAATTTTAAAAGCTTCAACAGAATTTCAACAATTTTGAGAGGGATTTGAAAAGTTTCAATGGGAATGGGAAGAATTGGACAAAAATTGGAAAATTTTTAAGGGACTTTGAAAAAATTTCAACTGGAATTTTAGCCATTTTTTGACGTGAAATTGTAAACATGTGGACATGGATTTTGAAAATTCTAGAGAGAATTTTAAAAGCTTCAAGAGAATTTCAACAATTTTGAGAGGGATTTGAAAAGTTTCAATGGGAATGGGAAGAATTGGTACAGAAATTGGAAAATTTTTAAGGGACTTTGAAAAAATTTCAACTGGAATTTTAGCCATTTTTTGGTGTGAAATTGTAAACATGTGGACATGGATTTTGAAAATTCTAGAGAGAATTTTAAAAGCTTCAACAGAATTTCAACAATTTTGAGAGGGATTTGAAAAGTTTCAATGGGAATGGGAAGAATTGGGACAAAAATTGGAAAATTTTTAAGGGACTTTGAAAAAATTTCAACTGGAATTTTAGCCATTTTTTGACGTGAAATTGTAAACATGTGGACATGGATTTTGAAAATTCTAGAGAGAATTTTAAAAGCTTCAACAGAATTTCAACAATTTTGAAAGGGATATGAAAAGTTTCAATGGGAATGGGAAGAATTGGGACAAAAATTGGAAAATTTTGAAGGGACTTTGAAAAAATTTCAACTGGAATTTTAGCCATTTTTTGACGTGAAATTGTAAACATGTTGAAGTGGATTTTGAAAATTCTAGAGAGAATTTTAAAAGCTTCAACAGAATTTCAACAATTTTGAGAGGGATTTGAAAAGTTTCAATGGGAATGGGAAGAATTGGGACAAAAATTGGAAAATTTTTAAGGGACTTTGAAAAAATTTCAACTGGAATTTTAGCCATTTTTTGACGTGAAATTGTAAACATGTGGACATGGATTTTGAAAATTCTAGAGAGAATTTTAAAAGCTTCAACAGAATTTCAACAATTTTGAGAGGGATTTGAAAAGTTTCAATGGGAATGGGAAGAATTGGGACAAAAATTGGAAAATTTTTAAGGGACTTTGAAAAAATTTCAACTGGAATTTTAGCCTTTTTTTATGTGAAATTGTAAACATGTGGACATGGATTTTGAAAATTCTAGAGAGAATTTTAAAAGCTTCAACAGAATTTTAGCAATTTTGAGAGGGATTTGAAAAGTTTCAATGGGAATGGGAAGAATTGGGACAAAAATTGGAAAATTTTTCAGGGACTTTGAAAAAATTTCAACTGGAATTTTAGCAATTTTTTGACGTGAAATTGTAAACATGTGGACATGGATTTTGAAAATTCTAGAGAGAATTTTAAAAGCTTCAACAGAATTTCAACAATTTTGAGAGGGATTTGAAAAGTTTCAATGGGAATGGGAAGAATTGGTACAGAAATTGGAAAATTTTTAAGGGACTTTGAAAAAATTTCAACTGGAATTTTAGCCATTTTTTGGCGTGAAATTGTAAACATGTGGACATGGATTTTGAAAATTCTAGAGAGAATTTTAAAAGCTTCAACAGAATTTCAACAATTTTGAGAGGGATTTGAAAAGTTTCAATGGGAATGGGAAGAATTGGGACAAAAATTGGAAAATTTTTAAGGGACTTTGAAAAAATTGCAACTGGAATTTTAGCCATTTTTTGACGTGAAATTGTAAACATGTGGACATGGATTTTGAAAATTCTAGAGAGAATTTTAAAAGCTTCAACAGAATTTCAACAATTTCGAAAGGGATATGAAAAGTTTCAATGGGAATGGGAAGAATTGGGACAAAAATTGGAAAATTTTTAAGGGACTTTGAAAAAATTTCAACTGGAATTTTAGCCATTTTTTGACGTGAAATTGTAAACATGTGGACATGGATTTTGAAAATTCTAGAGAGAATTTTAAAAGCTTCAACAGAATTTCAACAATTTTGAGAGGGATTTGAAAAGTTTCAATGGGAATGGGAAGAATTGGGACAAAAATTGGAAAATTTTTAAGGGACTTTGAAAAATTTCAACTGGAATTTTAGCCATTTTTTGACGTGAAATTGTAAACATGTGGACATGGATTTTGAAAATTCTAGAGAGAATTTTAAAAGCTTCAACAGAATTTCAACAATTTTGAGAGGGATTTGAAAAGTTTCAATGGGAATGGGAAGAATTGGGACAAAAATTGGAAAATTTTTAAGGGACTTTGAAAAAATTTCAACTGGAATTTTCCAATTTTTTGACGTGAAATTGTAAACATGTGGACATGGATTTTGAAAATTCTAGAGAGAATTTTAAAAGCTTCAAGAGAATTTCAACAATTTTGAGAGGGATATGAAAAGTTTCAATGGGAATGGGAAGAATTGGGACAAAAATTGGAAAATTTTTAAGGGACTTTGAAAAAATTTCAACTGGAATTTTAGCCATTTTTTGACGTGAAATTGTAAACATGTGGACATGGATTTTGAAAATTCTAGAGAGAATTTTAAAAGCTTCAACAGAATTTCAACAATTTTGAGAGGGATTTGAAAAGTTTCAATGGGAATGGGAAGAATTGGGACAAAAATTGGAAAATTTTTAAGGGACTTTGAAAAAATTTCAAGAATTTTAGCAATTTTTTTATGTGAAATTGTAAACATGTGGACATGGATTTTGAAAATTCTAGAGAGAATTTTAAAAGCTTCAAGAGTATTTCAACAATTTTGAGAGGGATTTGAAAAGTTTCAATGGGAATGGGAAGAATTGGGACAAAAATTGGAAAATTTTAAGGGACTTTGAAAAAATTTCAACTGGAATTTTAGCCATTTTTTGACGTGAAATTGTAAACATGTGGACATGGATTTTGAAAATTCTAGAGAGAATTTTAAAAGCTTCAACAGAATTTCCACAATTTTGAGAGGGATTTGAAAAGTTTCAATGGGAATGGGAAGAATTGGTACAAAAATTGGAAAATTTTTAAGGGACTTTGAAAAAATTTCAACTGGCATTTTCCAATTTTTTGACGTGAAATTGTAAACATGTGGACATGGATTTTGAAAATTCTAGAGAGAATTTTAAAAGCTTCAACAGAATTTCAACAATTTTGAGAGGGATTTGAAAAGTTTCAATGGGAATGGGAAGAATTGGGACAAAAATTGGAAAATTTTTAAGGGACTTTGAAAAAAATTCAACTGGAATTTTCCAATTTTTTGACGTGAAATTGTAAACATGTGGACATGGATTTTGAAAATTCTAGAGAGAAGTTTAAAAGCTTCAACAGAATTTCAACAATTTTGAGAGGGATTTGAAAAGTTTCAATGAGAATGGGAAGAATTGGGACAAAAATTGGAAAATTTTTCAGGGACTTTGAAAAAATTTCAACTGGAATTTTAGCCATTTTTTGACGTGAAATTGTAAACATGTGGACATGGATTTTGAAAATTCTAGAGAGAATTTTAAAAGCTTCAAGAGAATTTCAACAATTTTGAGAGGGATTTGAAAAGTTTCAATGGGAATGGGAAGAATTGGTACAGAAATTGGAAAATTTTTAAGGGACTTTGAAAAAATTTCAACTGGAATTTTAGCCATTTTTTGGCGTGAAATTGTAAACATGTGGACATGGATTTTGAAAATTCTAGAGAGAATTTTAAAAGCTTCAACAGAATTTCAACAATTTTGAGAGGGATTTGAAAAGTTTCAATGGGAATGGGAAGAATTGGGACAAAAATTGGAAAATTTTTAAGGGACTTTGAAAAAATTTCAACTGGAATTTTCCAATTTTTTGACGTGAAATTGTAAACATGTGGACATGGATTTTGAAAATTCTAGAGAGAATTTTAAAAGCTTCAACAGAATTTCAACAATTTTGAGAGGGATATGAAAAGTTTCAATGGGAATGGGAAGAATTGGGACAAAAATTGGAAAATTTTTAAGGGACTTTGAAAAAATTTCAACTGGAATTTTAGCCATTTTTTGACGTGAAATTGTAAACATGTGGACATGGATTTTGAAAATTCTAGAGAGAATTTTAAAAGCTTCAACAGAATTTCAACAATTTTGAGAGGGATTTGAAAAGTTTCAATGGGAATGGGAAGAATTGGGACAAAAATTGGAAAATTTTTAAGGGACTTTGAAAAAATTTCAACTGGAATTTTAGCCATTTTTTGACGTGAAATTGTAAACATGTGGACATGGATTATGAAAATTCTAGAGAGAATTTTAAAATCTTCAACAGAATTTCAACAATTTTGAGAGGGATTTGAAAAGTTTCAATGGGAATGGGAAGAATTGGGACAAAAATTGGAAAATTTTTAAGGGACTTTGAAAAAATTTCAACTGGAATTTTCCAATTTTTTGACGTGAAATTGTAAACATGTGGACATGGATTTTGAAAATTCTAGAGAGAAGTTTAAAAGCTTCAACAGAATTTCAACAATTTTGAGAGGGATTTGAAAAGTTTCAATGGGAATGGGAAGAATTGGGACAAAAATTGGAAAATTTTTAAGGGACTTTGAAAAAATTTCAACTGGAATTTTAGCCATTTTTTGACGTGAAATTGTAAACATGTGGACATGGATTTTGAAAATTCTAGAGAGAATTTTAAAAGCTTCAAGAGAATTTCAACAATTTTGAGAGGGATTTGAAAAGTTTCAATGGGAATGGGAAGAATTGGTACAGAAATTGGAAAATTTTTAAGGGACTTTGAAAAAATTTCAACTGGAATTTTAGCCATTTTTTGGTGTGAAATTGTAAACATGTGGACATGGATTTTGAAAATTCTAGAGAGAATTTTAAAAGCTTCAACAGAATTTCAACAATTTGGAGAGGGATTTGAAAAGTTTCAATGGGAATGGGAAGAATTGGGACAAAAATTGGAAAATTTTTAAGGGACTTTGAAAAAATTTCAACTGGAATTTTAGCCATTTTTTGACGTGAAATTGTAAACATGTGGACATGGATTTTGAAAATTCTAGAGAGAATTTTAAAAGCTTCAACAGAATTTCAACAATTTTGAAAGGGATATGAAAAGTTTCAATGGGAATGGGAAGAATTGGGACAAAAATTGGAAAAATTTTAAGGGACTTTGAAAAAATTTCAACTGGAATTTTAGCCATTTTTTGACGTGAAATTGTAAACATGTGGACATGGATTTTGAAAATTCTAGAGAGAATTTTAAAAGCTTCAACAGAATTTCAACAATTTTGAGAGGGATTTGAAAAGTTTCAATGGGAATGGGAAGAATTGGGACAAAAATTGGAAAATTTTTAAGGGACTTTGAAAAAATTTCAACTGGAATTTTAGCCATTTTTTGACGTGAAATTGTAAACATGTGGCCATGGATTTTGAAAATTCTAGAGAGAATTTTAAAAGCTTCAACAGAATTTCAACAATTTTGAGAGGGATTTGAAAAGTTTCAATGGGAATGGGAAGAATTGGGGCAAAAATTGGAAAATTTTTAAGGGACTTTGAAAAAATTTCAACTGGAATTTTAGCCATTTTTTGACGTGAAATTGTAAACATGTGGACATGGATTTTGAAAATTCTAGAGAGAATTTTAAAAGCTTCAACAGAATTTTAGCAATTTTGAGAGGGATTTGAAAAGTTTCAATGGGAATGGGAAGAATTGGGACAAAAATTGGAAAATTTTTAAGGGACTTTGAAAAAATTTCAACTGGAATTTTCCAATTTTTTGGCGTGAAATTGTAAACATGTGGACATGGATTTTGAAAATTCTAGAGAGAATTTTAAAAGCTTCAACAGAATTTCAACAATTTGGAGAGGGATTTGAAAAGTTTCAATGGGAATGGGAAGAATTGGGACAAAAATTGGAAAATTTTTAAGGGACTTTGAAAAAATTTCAACTGGAATTTTCCAATTTTTTGACGTGAAATTGTAAACATGTGGACATGGATTTTGAAAATTCTAGAGAGAATTTTAAAAGCTTCAACAGAATTTCAACAATTTTGAGAGGGATTTGAAAAGTTTCAATGGGAATGGGAAGAATTGGGACAAAAATTGGAAAATTTTTAAGGGACTTTGAAAAAATTTCAACTGGAATTTTAGCCATTCTTTGACATGAAATTGTAAACATGTGGACATGGATTTTGAAAATTCTAGAGAGAATTTTAAAAGCTTCAAGAGAATTTCAACAATTTTGAGAGGGATTTGAAAAGTTTCAATGGGAATGGGAAGAATTGGTACAGAAATTGGAAAATTTTTAAGGGACTTTGAAAAAATTTCAACTGGAATTTTAGCCATTTTATGACGTGAAATTGTAAACATGTGGCCAATGATTTTGAAAATTCTAGAGAGAATTTTAAAAGCTTCAAGAGAATTTCAACAATTTTGAGAGGGATTTGAAAAGTTTCAATGGGAATGGGAAGAATTGGGACAAAAATTGGAAAATTTTTAAGGGACTTTGAAAAAATTTCAACTGGAATTTTAGCCATTTTTTGACGTGAAATTGTAAACATGTGGACATGGATTTTGAAAATTCTAGGGAGAATTTTAAAAGCTTCAACAGAATTTCAACAATTTTGAGAGGGATTTGAAAAGTTTCAATGGGAATGGGAAGAATTGGGGCAAAAATTGGAAAATTTTTAAGGGACTTTGAAAAAATTTCAACTGGAATTTTAGCCATTTTTTGACGTGAAATTGTAAACATGTGGACATGGACTTTGAAAATTCTAGAGAGAATTTTAAAAGCTTCAACAGAATTTCAACAATTTTGAGAGGGATTTGAAAAGTTTCAATGGGAATGGGAAGAATTGGGACAAAAATTGGAAAATTTTTAAGGGACTTTGAAAAAATTTCAACTGGAATTTTAGCCATTTTTTGACGTGAAATTGTAAACATGTGGACATGGATTTTGAAAATTCTAGAGAGAATTTTAAAAGCTTCAACAGAATTTCAACAATTTTGAGAGGGATTTGAAAAGTTTCAATGGGAATGGGAAGAATTGGGGCAAAAATTGGAAAATTTTTAAGGGACTTTGAAAAAATTTCAACTGGAATTTTAGCCATTTTTTGGCGTGAAATTGTAAACATGTGGACATGGATTTTGAAAATTCTAGAGAGAATTTTAAAAGCTTCAACAGAATTTCAACAATTTTGAGAGGGATTTGAAAAGTTTCAATGGGAATGGGAAGAATTGGGACAAAAATTGGAAAATTTTTAAGGGACTTTGAAAAAATTTCAACTGGAATTTTAGCCATTTTGACGTGAAATTGTAAACATGTGGACATGGATTTTGAAAATTCTAGAGAGAATTTTAAAAGCTTCAACAGAATTTCAACAATTTTGAGAGGGATTTGAAAAGTTTCAATGGGAATGGGAAGAATTGGGACAAAAATTGGAAAATTTTGAAGGGACTTTGAAAAAATTTCAACTGGAATTTTAGCCATTTTTTGACGTGAAATTGTAAACATGTTGAAGTGGATTTTGAAAATTCTAGAGAGAATTTTAAAAGCTTCAACAGAATTTCAACAATTTTGAGAGGGATTTGAAAAGTTTCAATGGGAATGGGAAGAATTGGGACAAAAATTGGAAAATTTTTAAGGGACTTTGAAAAAATTTCAACTGGAATTTTAGCCATTTTTTGACGTGAAATTGTAAACATGTGGACATGGATTTTGAAAATTCTAGAGAGAATTTTAAAAGCTTCAACAGAATTTCAACAATTTTGAGAGGGATTTGAAAAGTTTCAATGGGAATGGGAAGAATTGGGACAAAAATTGGAAAATTTTTAAGGGACTTTGAAAAAATTTCAACTGGAATTTTAGCCTTTTTTTATGTGAAATTGTAAACATGTGGACATGGATTTTGAAAATTCTAGAGAGAATTTTAAAAGCTTCAACAGAATTTTAGCAATTTTGAGAGGGATTTGAAAAGTTTCAATGGGAATGGGAAGAATTGGGACAAAAATTGGAAAATTTTTAAGGGACTTTGAAAAAATTTCAACTGGAATTTTCCAATTTTTTGACGTGAAATTGTAAACATGTGGACATGGATTTTGAAAATTCTAGAGAGAATTTTAAAAGCTTCAAGAGAATTTCAACAATTTTGAGAGGGATATGAAAAGTTTCAATGGGAATGGGAAGAATTGGGACAAAAATTGGAAAATTTTTAAGGGACTTTGAAAAAATTTCAACTGGAATTTTAGCCATTTTTTGACGTGAAATTGTAAACATGTGGACATGGATTTTGAAAATTCTAGAGAGAATTTTAAAAGCTTCAACAGAATTTCAACAATTTTGAGAGGGATTTGAAAAGTTTCAATGGGAATGGGAAGAATTGGGACAAAAATTGGAAAATTTTTAAGGGACTTTGAAAAAATTTCAACTGGAATTTTAGCCATTTTTTGACGTGAAATTGTAAACATGTGGACATGGATTTTGAAAATTCTAGGGAGAATTTTAAAAGCTTCAACAGAATTTCAACAATTTTGAGAGGGATTTGAAAAGTTTCAATGGGAATGGGAAGAATTGGGGCAAAAATTGGAAAATTTTTAAGGGACTTTGAAAAAATTTCAACTGGAATTTTAGCCATTTTTTGACGTGAAATTGTAAACATGTGGACATGGACTTTGAAAATTCTAGAGAGAATTTTAAAAGCTTCAACAGAATTTCAACAATTTTGAGAGGGATTTGAAAAGTTTCAATGGGAATGGGAAGAATTGGGACAAAAATTGGAAAATTTTTAAGGGACTTTGAAAAAATTTCAACTGGAATTTTAGCCATTTTTTGACGTGAAATTGTAAACATGTGGACATGGATTTTGAAAATTCTAGAGAGAATTTTAAAAGCTTCAACAGAATTTCAACAATTTTGAGAGGGATTTGAAAAGTTTCAATGGGAATGGGAAGAATTGGGGCAAAAATTGGAAAATTTTTAAGGGACTTTGAAAAAATTTCAACTGGAATTTTAGCCATTTTTTGGCGTGAAATTGTAAACATGTGGACATGGATTTTGAAAATTCTAGAGAGAATTTTAAAAGCTTCAACAGAATTTCAACAATTTTGAGAGGGATTTTGAAAAGTTTCAATGGGAATGGGAAGAATTGGGACAAAAATTGGAAATTTTAAGGGACTTTGAAAAATTTCAACTGGAATTTAGCAATTTTGACGTGAAATTGTAAACATGTGGACATGGATTTTGAAAATCTAGAGAGAATTTTAAAAGCTTCAACAGAATTTCAACAATTTTGAGAGGGATTTGAAAAGTTTCAATGGGAATGGGAAGAATTGGGACAAAAATTGGAAAATTTTGAAGGGACTTTGAAAAAATTTCAACTGGAATTTTAGCCATTTTTTGACGTGAAATTGTAAACATGTTGAAGTGGATTTTGAAAATTCTAGAGAGAATTTTAAAAGCTTCAACAGAATTTCAACAATTTTGAGAGGGATTTGAAAAGTTTCAATGGGAATGGGAAGAATTGGGACAAAATTGGAAAATTTTTAAGGGACTTTGAAAAAATTTCAACTGGAATTTTAGCCATTTTTGACGTGAAATTGTAAACATGTGGACATGGATTTTGAAAATTCTAGAGAGAATTTTAAAAGCTTCAACAGAATTTCAACAATTTTGAGAGGGATTTGAAAAGTTTCAATGGGAATGGGAAGAATTGGGACAAAAATTGGAAAATTTTTAAGGGACTTTGAAAAAATTTCAACTGGAATTTTAGCCTTTTTTATGTGAAATTGTAAACATGTGGACATGGATTTTGAAAATTCTAGAGAGAATTTTAAAAGCTTCAACAGAATTTTAGCAATTTGAGAGGGATTTGAAAAGTTTCAATGGGAATGGGAAGAATTGGGACAAAAATTGGAAAATTTTTCAGGGACTTTGAAAAAATTTCAACTGGAATTTTAGCAATTTTTTGACGTGAAATTGTAAACATGTGGACATGGATTTTGAAAATTCTAGAGAGAATTTTAAAAGCTTCAACAGAATTCAACAATTTTGAGAGGGATTTGAAAAGTTTCAATGGGAATGGGAAGAATTGGTACAGAAATTGGAAAATATTTAAGGGACTTTGAAAAAATTTCAACTGGAATTTTAGCCATTTTTGGCGTGAAATTGTAAACATGTGGACATGGATTTTGAAAATTCTAGAGAGAATTTTAAAAAGCTTCAACAGAATTTCAACAATTTTGAGAGGGATTTGAAAAGTTTCAATGGGAATGGGAAGAATTGGGACAAAAATTGGAAATTTTTAAGGGACTTTGAAAAATTGCAACTGGAATTTTAGCCATTTTTTGACGTGAAATTGTAAACATGTGGACATGGATTTTGAAAATTCTAGAGAGAATTTTAAAAGCTTCAACAGAATTTCAACAATTTTCGAAAGGGATATGAAAAGTTTCAATGTGAATGGGAAGAATTGTGACAAAAATTGGAAAATTTTTAAGGGACTTTGAAAAAATTGCAACTGGAATTTTAGCCATTTTTTGACGTGAAATTGTAAACATGTGGACATGGATTTTGAAAATTCTAGAGAGAATTTTAAAAGCTTCAACAGAATTTCAACAATTTGGAGAGGGATTTGAAAAGTTTCAATGGGAATGGAAGAATTGGGACAAAAATTGGAAAATTTTTAAGGGACTTTGAAAAAATTTCAACTGGAATTTTAGCCATTTTTTGACGTGAAATTGTAAACATGTGGACATGGATTTTGAAAATTCTAGAGAGAATTTTAAAAGCTTCAACAGAATTTCAACAATTTTGAGAGGGGATTTGAAAAGTTTCAATGGGAATGGGAAGAATTGGGACAAAATTGGAAAATTTTTAAGGGACTTTGAAAAAATTGCAACTGGAATTTTAGCCATTTTTTGACGTGAAATTGTAAACATGATGAAGTGGATTTTGAAAATTCTAGAGAGAATTTTAAAAGCTTCAAGAGAATTTCAACAATTTTGAGAGGGATTTGAAAAGTTTCAATGGGAATGGGAAGAATTGGGACAAAAATTGGAAAATTTTTAAGGGACTTTGAAAAAATTTCAACTGGAATTTTAGCCATTTTTTGACGTGAAATTGTAAACATGTGGACATGGATTTTGAAAATTCTAGAGAGAATTTTAAAAGCTTCAACAGAATTTCAACAATTTTGAGAGGGATTTGAAAAGTTTCAATGGGAATGGGAAGAATTGGGACAAAAATTGGAAAATTTTAAGGGACTTTGAAAAAATTTCAACTGGAATTTTAGCAATTTTGACGTGAAATTGTAAACATGTGGACATGGATTTTGAAAATTCTAGAGAGAATTTTAAAAGCTTCAACAGAATTTCAACAATTTTGAGAGGGATTTGAAAAGTTTCAATGGGAATGGGAAGAATTGGGACAAAAATTGGAAAATTTTGAAGGGACTTTGAAAAAATTTCAACTGGAATTTTAGCCATTTTTGACGTGAAATTGTAAACATGTTGAAGTGGATTTTGAAAATTCTAGAGAGAATTTTAAAAGCTTCAACAGAATTTCAACAATTTTGAGAGGGATTTGAAAAGTTTCAATGGGAATGGGAAGAATTGGGACAAAAATTGGAAAATTTTTAAGGGACTTTGAAAAAATTTCAACTGGAATTTTAGCCATTTTTTGACGTGAAATTGTAAACATGTGGACATGGATTTTGAAAATTCTAGAGAGAATTTTAAAAGCTTCAACAGAATTTCAACAATTTTGAGAGGGATTTGAAAAGTTTCAATGGGAATGGAAGAATTGGGACAAAAATTGGAAAATTTTTAAGGGACTTTGAAAAAATTTCAACTGGAATTTTAGCCTTTTTTATGTGAAATTGTAAACATGTGGACATGGATTTTGAAAATTCTAGAGAGAATTTTAAAAGCTTCAAACAGAATTTTAGCAATTTTGAGAGGGATTTTGAAAAGTTTCAATGGGAATGGGAAGAATTGGGACAAAAATTGGAAAATTTTTCAGGGACTTTGAAAAATTTCAACTGGAATTTTAGCAATTTTTTGACGTGAAATTGTAAACATGTGGACATGGATTTTGAAAATTCTAGAGAGAATTTTAAAAGCTTCAACAGAATTTCAACAATTTTGAGAGGGATTTGAAAAGTTTCAATGGGAATGGGAAGAATTGGTACAGAAATTGGAAAATATTTAAGGGACTTTGAAAAAATTTCAACTGGAATTTTAGCCATTTTTTGGCGTGAAATTGTAAACATGTGGACATGGATTTTGAAAATTCTAGAGAGAATTTTAAAAGCTTCAACCAGAATTTCAACAATTTTGAGAGGGATTTTGAAAAGTTTCAATGGGAATGGGAAGAATTGGGACAAAAAATTGGAAAATTTTTAAGGGACTTTGAAAAAATTTCAACTGGAATTTTAGCCTTTTTTATGTGAAATTGTAAACATGTGGACATGGATTTTGAAAATTCTAGAGAGAATTTTAAAAGCTTCAACAGAATTTTAGCAATTTTGAGAGGGATTTGAAAAGTTTCAATGGGAATGGGAAGAATTGGGACAAAAATTGGAAAATTTTTAAGGGACTTTGAAAAAATTTCAACTGGAATTTTAGCAATTTTTTGACGTGAAATTGTAAACATGTGGACATGGATTTTGAAAATTCTAGAGAGAATTTTAAAAGCTTCAACAGAATTTCAACAATTTTGAGAGGGATTTGAAAAGTTTCAATGGGAATGGAAGAATTGGTACAGAAATTGGAAAATTTTTAAGGGACTTTGAAAAAATTTCAACTGGAATTTTAGCCATTTTTTGGCGTGAAATTGTAAACATGTGGACATGGATTTTGAAAATTCTAGAGAGAATTTTAAAAGCTTCAAACAGAATTTCAACAATTTTGAGAGGGATTTGAAAAGTTTCAATGGGAATGGGAAGAATTGGGACAAAAATTGGAAAATTTTTAAGGGACTTTGAAAAAATTGCAACTGGAATTTTAGCCATTTTTGACGTGAAATTGTAAACATGTGACATGGATTTTGAAAATTCTAGAGAGAATTTTAAAAGCTTCAACAGAATTTCAACAATTTCGAAAGGGATATGAAAAGTTTCAATGGGAATGGGAAGAATTGGGACAAAAAATTGGAAAATTTTTAAGGGACTTTGAAAAAATTTCAACTGGAATTTTAGCCATTTTTTGACGTGAAATTGTAAACATGTGGACATGGATTTTGAAAATTCTAGAGAGAATTTTAAAAGCTTCAACCAGAATTTCAACAATTTGGAGAGGGATTTGAAAAGTTTCAATGGGAATGGGAAGAATTGGGACAAAAATTGGAAAATTTTTAAGGGACTTTGAAAAAATTTCAACTGGATTTTAGCCATTTTTTGACGTGAAATTGTAAACATGTGGACATGGATTTTGAAAATTCTAGAGAGAATTTTAAAAGCTTCAACAGAATTTCAACAATTTTGAGAGGGATTTGAAAAGTTTCAATGGGAATGGGAAGAATTGGGACAAAATTGGAAAATTTTTAAGGGACTTTGAAAAAAATTTCAACTGGAAATTTTCCAATTTTTTGACGTGAAATTGTAAACATGTGGACATGGATTTGAAAATTCTAGAGAGAATTTTAAAAGCTTCAACAGAATTTCAACAATTTTGAGAGGGATATGAAAAGTTTCAATGGGAATGGGAAGAATTGGGACAAAAATTGGAAAATTTTAAGGGACTTTGAAAAAATTTCAACTGGAATTTTAGCCATTTTTGACGTGAAATTGTAAACATGTGGACATGGATTTGAAAATTCTAGAGAGAATTTTAAAAGCTTCAACAGAATTTCAACAATTTTGAGAGGGATTTGAAAGATTTCAATGGGAATGGGAAGAATTGGGACAAAAATTGGAAAATTTTTAAGGGACTTTGAAAAATTTCAACTGGAATTTTAGCCATTTTTTGACGTGAAATTGTAAACATGTGGACATGGATTTTGAAAATTCTAGAGAGAATTTTAAAAGCTTCAACAGAATTTCAACAATTTTGAGAGGGATTTGAAAAGTTTCAATGGGAATGGGAAGAATTGGGGCAAAAATTGGAAAATTTTTAAGGGACTTTGAAAAAATTTCAACTGGAATTTTAGCCATTTTTTGACGTGAAATTGTAAACATGTGGACATGGATTTTGAAAATTCTAGAGAGAATTTTAAAAGCTTCAACAGAATTTCCACAATTTTGAGAGGGATTTGAAAAGTTTCAATGGGAATGGAAGAATTGGTACAAAAATTGGAAAATTTTAAGGGACTTTGAAAAAATTTCAACTGGCATTTTCCAATTTTTTGACGTGAAATTGTAAACATGTGGACATGGATTTTGAAAATTCTAGAGAGAATTTTAAAAGCTTCAACAGAATTTCAACAATTTTGAGAGGGATTTGAAAAGTTTCAATGGGAATGGGAAGAATTGGGACAAAAATTGGAAAATTTTTAAGGGACTTTGAAAAAAATTCAACTGGAATTTTCCAATTTTTTGACGTGAAATTGTAAACATGTGGACATGGATTTTGAAAATTCTAGAGAGAAGTTTAAAAGCTTCAACAGAATTTCAACAATTTGAGAGGGATTTGAAAAGTTTCAATGGGAATGGGAAGAATTGGGACAAAAATTGGAAAATTTTCAGGGACTTTGAAAAATTTCAACTGGAATTTTAGCCTTTTTTTATGTGAAATTGTAACATGTGGACATGGATTTTGAAAATTCTAGAGAGAATTTTAAAAGCTTCAACAGAATTTTAGCAATTTTGAGAGGGATTTGAAAAGTTTCAATGGGAATGGGAAGAATTGGGACAAAAATTGGAAAATTTTTCAGGGACTTTGAAAAAATTTCAACTGGAATTTTAGCCATTTTTTGACGTGAAATTGTAAACATGTGGACATGGATTTTGAAAAATTCTAGAGAGAATTTTAAAAGCTTCAACAGAATTTCAACAATTTTGAGAGGGATTTGAAAAGTTTCAATGGGAATGGGAAGAATTGGTACAGAAATTGGAAAATATTTAAGGGACTTTGAAAAAATTTCAACTGGAATTTTAGCCATTTTTTGGCGTGAATTGTAAACATGTGGACATGGATTTTGAAAATTCTAGAGAGAATTTTAAAAGCTTCAACAGAATTTCAACAATTTTGAGAGGGATTTGAAAAGTTTCAATGGAATGGGAAGAATTGGGACAAAAATTGGAAAATTTTTAAGGGACTTTGAAAAAATTTCAACTGGAATTTTAGCCTTTTTTTATGTGAAATTGTAAACATGTGGACATGGATTTGAAAATTCTAGAGAGAATTTTAAAAGCTTCAACAGAATTTTAGCAATTTTGAGAGGGATTTGAAAAGTTTCAATGGGAATGGGAAGAATTGGGACAAAAATTGAAAATTTTTAAGGGACTTTGAAAAAATTTCAACTGGAATTTTAGCAATTTTTTGACGTGAAATTGTAAACATGTGGACATGGATTTTGAAAATTCTAGAGAGAATTTTAAAAGCTTCAACAGAATTTCAACAATTTTGAGAGGGATTTGAAAAGTTTCAATGGGAATGGGAAGAATTGGTACAGAAATTGGAAAATTTTTAAGGGACTTTGAAAAAATTTCAACTGGAATTTAGCCATTTTTTGGCGTGAAATTGTAAACATGTGGACATGGATTTTGAAAATTCTAGAGAGAATTTTAAAAGCTTCAACAGAATTTCAACAATTTTGAGAGGGATTTGAAAAGTTTCAATGGGAATGGGAAGAATTGGGACAAAAATTGGAAAATTTTTAAGGGACTTTGAAAAAATTGCAACTGGAATTTTAGCCATTTTTTGACGTGAAATTGTAAACATGTGACATGGATTTTGAAAATTCTAGAGAGAATTTTAAAAGCTTCAACAGAATTTCAACAATTTCGAAAGGGATATGAAAAGTTTCAATGGGAATGGGAAGAATTGGGACAAAAATTGGAAAATTTTTAAGGGACTTTGAAAAAAAATTCAACTGGAATTTTAGCCATTTTTGACGTGAAATTGTAAACATGTGGACATGGATTTTGAAAATTCTAGAGAGAATTTTTAAAGCTTCAACAGAATTTCAACAATTTTGAGAGGGATTTGAAAAGTTTCAATGGGAATGGGAAGAATTGGGACAAAAATTGGAAAATTTTTAAGGGACTTTGAAAAAATTTCAACTGGAATTTTAGCCATTTTTTGACGTGAAATTGTAAACATGTGGACATGGATTTTGAAAATTCTAGAGAGAATTTTAAAAGCTTCAACAGAATTTCAACAATTTTGAGAGGGATTTGAAAGTTTCAATGGGAATGGGAAGAATTGGGACAAAAATTGGAAAATTCAGTTGAAATTTTTTCAAAGTCCCCTTAAAAATTTCCAATTTTGTCCCAATTCTTCCCATTCCCATTGAAACTTTTCAAATCCCTCTCAAAATTGTTGAAATTCTGTTGAAGCTTTTAAAATTCTCTCTAGAATTTTCAAAATCCATGTCCACATGTTTACAATTTCACGTCAAAAAATGGCTAAAATTCCAGTTGAAATTTTTCAAAGTCCCTTAAAAATTTTCCAATTTTTGTCCCAATTCTTCCCATTCCCATTGAAACTTTTCAAATCCCTCTCAAAATTGTTGAAATTCTGTTGAAGCTTTAAAATTCTCTCTAGAATTTTCAAAATCCATGTCCACATGTTTACAATTTCACGTCAAAAAATGGCTAAAATTCCAGTTGAATTTTTTTCAAAGTCCCTTAAAAATTTTCCAATTTTGTCCCAATTCTTCCCATTCCCATTGAAACTTTTCATATCCCTTTCGAAATTGTTGAAATTCTGTTGAAGCTTTTAAAATTCTCTCTAGAATTTCAAAATCCATGTCCACATGTTTACAATTTCACGTCAAAAAATGGCTAAAATTCCAGTTGCAATTTTTCAAAGTCCTTAAAATTTTCCAATTTTTGTCCCAATTCTTCCCATTCCCATTGAAACTTTTCAAATCCCTCTCAAAATTGTTGAAATTCTGTTGAAGCTTTTAAAATTCTCTCTAGAATTTTCAAAATCCATGTCCACATGTTTACAATTTCACGCCAAAAAATGGCTAAAATTCCAGTTGAAATTTTTCAAAGTCCCTTAAAAATTTTCCAATTTCTGTACCAATTCTTCCCATTCCCATTGAAACTTTTCAAATCCCTCTCAAAATTGTTGAAATTCTGTTGAAGCTTTTAAAATTCTCTCTAGAATTTTCAAAATCCATGTCCACATGTTTACAATTTCACGTCAAAAAATTGCTAAAATTCCAGTTGAAATTTTTCAAAGTCCCTTAAAAATTTTCCAATTTTTGTCCCAATTCTTCCCATTCCCATTGAAACTTTTCAAATCCCTCTCAAAATTGCTAAAATTCTGTTGAAGCTTTTAAAATTCTCTCTAGAATTTTCAAAATCCATGTCCACATGTTTACAATTTCACATAAAAAAGGCTAAAATTCCAGTTGAAATTTTTTCAAAGTCCCTTAAAAATTTTCCAATTTTTGTCCCAATTCTTCCCATTCCCATTGAAACTTTTCAAATCCCTCTCAAATTGTTGAAATTCTGTTGAAGCTTTTAAATTCTCTCTAGAATTTTCAAAATCCATGTCCACATGTTTACAATTTCACGCCAAAAAATGGCTAAAATTCCAGTTGAAATTTTTCAAAGTCCCTTAAATATTTTCCAATTTCTGTACCAATTCTTCCCATTCCCATTGAAACTTTTCAAATCCCTCTCAAAATTGTTGAAATTCTGTTGAAGCTTTTAAAATTCTCTCTAGAATTTTCAAAATCCATGTCCACATGTTTACAATTTCACGTCAAAAAATGGCTAAAATTCCAGTTGAAATTTTTCAAAGTCCCTGAAAAATTTTCCAATTTTTGTCCCAATTCTTCCCATTCCCATTGAAACTTTTCAAATCCCTCTCAAAATTGCTAAAATTCTGTTGAAGCTTTTAAAATTCTCTCTAGAATTTTCAAAATCCATGTCCACATGTTTACAATTTCACATAAAAAAGGCTAAAATTCCAGTTGAAATTTTTTCAAAGTCCTGAAAAATTTTCCAATTTTTGTCCCAATTCTTCCCATTCCCATTGAAACTTTTCAAATCCCTCTCAAAATTGTTGAAATTCTGTTGAAGCTTTTAAACTTCTCTCTAGAATTTTCAAAATCCATGTCCACATGTTTACAATTTCACGTCAAAAAATTGGAAAATTCCAGTTGAATTTTTTCAAAGTCCCTTAAAAATTTTCCAATTTTTGTCCCAATTCTTCCCATTCCCATTGAAACTTTTCAAATCCCTCTCAAAATTGTTGAAATTCTGTTGAAGCTTTTAAAATTCTCTCTAGAATTTTCAAAATCCATGTCCACATGTTTACAATTTCACGTCAAAAAATTGGAAAATGCCAGTTGAAATTTTTCAAAGTCCCTTAAAAATTTTCCAATTTTTGTACCAATTCTTCCCATTCCCATTGAAACTTTTCAAATCCCTCTCAAAATTGTGGAAATTCTGTTGAAGCTTTTAAAATTCTCTCTAGAATTTTCAAAATCCATGTCCACATGTTTACAATTTCACGTCAAAAAATGGCTAAAATTCCAGTTGAAATTTTTTTCAAAGTCCCTTAAAAATTTTCCAATTTTTGCCCCAATTCTTCCCATTCCCATTGAAACTTTTCAATCCCTCTCAAAATTGTTGAAATTCTGTTGAAGCTTTTAAAATTCTCTCTAGAATTTTCAAAATCCATGTCCACATGTTTACAATTTCACGTCAAAAATGGCTAAAATTCCAGTTGAAATTTTTTCAAAGTCCCTTAAAAATTTTCCAATTTTTGTCCCAATTCTTCCCATTCCCATTGAAACTTTTCAAATCCCTCTCAAAATTGTTGAAATTCTGTTGAAGCTTTTAAAATTCTCTCTAGAATTTTCAAAATCCATGTCCACATGTTTACAATTTCACGTCAAAAAATGGCTAAAATTCCAGTTGAAATTTTTTCAAAGTCCCTTAAAAATTTTCCAATTTTTGTCCCAATTCTTCCCATTCCCATTGAAACTTTTCATATCCCTCTCAAAATTGTTGAAATTCTGTTGAAGCTTTTAAAATTCTCTCTAGAATTTTCAAAATCCATGTCCACATGTTTACAATTTCACGTCAAAAAATTGGAAAATCCAGTTGAAATTTTTCAAAGTCCCTTAAAAATTTTCCAATTTTTGTCCCAATTCTTCCCATTCCCATTGAAACTTTTCAAATCCCTCTCAAAATTGTTGAAATTCTGTTGAAGCTTTTAAATTCTCTCTAGAATTTTCAAAATCCATGTCCACATGTTTACAATTTCACGTCAAAAAATGGCTAAAATTCCAGTTGAAATTTTTTCAAAGTCCCTTAAAAATTTTCCAATTTTTGTCCCAATTCTCCCATTCCCATTGAAACTTTTCAAATCCCTCTCCAAATTGTTGAAATTCTGTTGAAGCTTTTAAAATTCTCTCTAGAATTTTCAAAATCCATGTCCACATGTTTACAATTTCACGTCAAAAAATGGCTAAAATTCCAGTTGAAATTTTTTCAAAGTCCCTTAAAAATTTTCCAATTTTTGTCCCAATTCTTCCCATTCCCATTGAAACTTTTCATATCCCTTTCGAAATTGTTGAAATTCTGTTGAAGCTTTTAAAATTCTCTCTAGAATTTTCAAAATCCATGTCCACATGTTTACAATTTCACGTCAAAAAATGGCTAAAATTCCAGTTGCAATTTTTTCAAAGTCCCTTAAAAATTTTCCAATTTTTGTCCCAATTCTTCCCATTCCCATTGAAACTTTTCAAATCCCTCTCAAAATTGTTGAAATTCTGTTGAAGCTTTTAAAATTCTCTCTAGAATTTTCAAAATCCATGTCCACATGTTTACAATTTCACGCCAAAAAATGGCTAAAATTCCAGTTGAAATTTTTTCAAAGTCCCTTAAAAATTTTCCAATTTCTGTACCAATTCTTCCCATTCCCATTGAAACTTTTCAAATCCCTCTCAAATTGTTGAAATTCTGTTGAAGCTTTTAAAATTCTCTCTAGAATTTTCAAAATCCATGTCCACATGTTTACAATTTCACGTCAAAAAATTGCTAAAATTCCAGTTGAAATTTTTTCAAAGTCCTTAAAAATTTTCCAATTTTTGTCCCAATTCTTCCCATTCCCATTGAAACTTTTCAAATCCCTCTCAAAATTGCTAAAATTCTGTTGAAGCTTTTAAAATTCTCTCTAGAATTTTCAAAATCCATGTCCACATGTTTACAATTTCACATAAAAAAAGGCTAAAATTCCAGTTGAAATTTTTTCAAAGTCCCTTAAAAATTTTCCAATTTTTGTCCCAATTCTTCCCATTCCCATTGAAACTTTTCAAATCCCTCTCAAAATTGTTGAAATTCTGTTGAAGCTTTTAAAATTCTCTCTAGAATTTTCAAAATCCATGTCCACATGTTTACAATTTCACGCCAAAAAATGGCTAAAATTCCAGTTGAAATTTTTTCAAAGTCCCTTAAATATTTTCCAATTTCTGTACCAATTCTTCCCATTCCCATTGAAACTTTTCAAATCCCTCTCAAAATTGTTGAAATTCTGTTGAAGCTTTTAAAATTCTCTCTAGAATTTTCAAAATCCATGTCCACATGTTTACAATTTCACGTCAAAAAATTGCTAAAATTCCAGTTGAATTTTTCAAAGTCCCTGAAAAATTTTCCAATTTTTGTCCCAATTCTTCCCATTCCCATTGAAACTTTTCAAATCCCTCTCAAAATTGCTAAAATTCTGTTGAAGCTTTTAAAATTCTCTCTAGAATTTTCAAAATCCATGTCCACATGTTTACAATTTCACATAAAAAAAGGCTAAAATTCCAGTTGAAATTTTTCAAAGTCCCTTAAAAATTTTCCAATTTTTGTCCCAATTCTTCCCATTCCCATTGAAACTTTTCAAATCCCTCTCAAAATTGTTGAAATTCTGTTGAAGCTTTTAAAATTCTCTCTAGAATTTTCAAAATCCATGTCCACATGTTTACAATTTCACGTCAAAAAATGGCTAAAATTCCAGTTGAAATTTTTCAAAGTCCCTTAAAAATTTTCCAATTTTTGTCCCAATTCTTCCCATTCCCATTGAAACTTTTCAAATCCCTCTCAAAATTGTTGAAATTCTGTTGAAGCTTTTAAAATTCTCTCTAGAATTTTCAAAATCCACTTCAACATGTTTACAATTTCACGTCAAAAAATGGCTAAAATTCCAGTTGAAATTTTTTCAAAGTCCCTTCAAAATTTTCCAATTTTTGTCCCAATTCTTCCCATTCCCATTGAAACTTTTCAAATCCCTCTCAAAATTGTTGAAATTCTGTTGAAGCTTTTAAAATTCTCTCTAGAATTTTCAAAATCCATGTCCACATGTTACAATTTCACGTCAAAATTGCTAAAATTCCAGTTGAAATTTTTTCAAAGTCCCTTAAAAATTTTCCAATTTTGTCCCAATTCTTCCCATTCCCATTGAAACTTTTCAAATCCTCTCAAAATTGTTGAAATTCTGTTGAAGCTTTTAAATTCTCTCTAGAATTTTCAAAATCCATGTCCACATGTTTACAATTTCACGTCAAAAAATGGCTAAAATTCCAGTTGAAATTTTTTCAAAGTCCCTTAAAAATTTTCCAATTTTTGTCCCAATTCTTCCCATTCCCATTGAAACTTTTCAAATCCCTCTCAAAATTGTTGAAATTCTCTTGAAGCTTTTAAAATTCTCTCTAGAATTTTCAAAATCCACTTCATCATGTTTACAATTTCACGTCAAAAAATGGCTAAAATTCCAGTTGCAATTTTTCAAAGTCCCTTAAAAATTTTCCAATTTTTGTCCCAATTCTTCCCATTCCCATTGAAACTTTTCAAATCCCTCTCAAAATTGTTGAAATTCTGTTGAAGCTTTTAAAATTCTCTCTAGAATTTTCAAAATCCATGTCCACATGTTTACAATTTCACGTCAAAAAATGGCTAAAATTCCAGTTGAAATTTTTTCAAAGTCCCTTAAAATTTTCCAATTTTTGTCCCAATTCTTCCCATTCCCATTGAAACTTTCAAATCCCTCTCCAAATTGTTGAAATTCTGTTGAAGCTTTTAAAATTCTCTCTAGAATTTCAAAATCCATGTCCACATGTTTACAATTTCACGTCAAAAAATGGCTAAAATTCCAGTTGCAATTTTTTCAAAGTCCCTTAAAAATTTTCCAATTTTTGTCACAATTCTTCCCATTCACATTGAAACTTTTCATATCCCTTTCGAAATTGTTGAAATTCTGTTGAAGCTTTTAAAATTCTCTCTAGAATTTTCAAAATCCATGTCCACATGTTTACAATTTCACGTCAAAAATGGCTAAAATTCCAGTTGCAATTTTTTCAAAGTCCCTTAAAAATTTTCCAATTTTTGTCCCCAATTCTTCCCATTCCCATTGAAACTTTTCAAATCCCTCTCAAAATTGTTGAAATTCTGTTGAAGCTTTTAAAATTCTCTCTAGAATTTTCAAAATCCATGTCCACATGTTTACAATTTCACGCCAAAAATGGCTAAAATTCCAGTTGAAATTTTTTCAAAGTCCCTTAAATATTTTCCAATTTCTGTACCAATTCTTCCCATTCCCATTGAAACTTTTCAAATCCCTCTCAAAATTGTTGAAATTCTGTTGAAGCTTTTAAAATTCTCTCTAGAATTTTCAAAATCCATGTCCACATGTTTACAATTTCACGTCAAAAAATTGCTAAAATTCCAGTTGAAATTTTTTCAAAGTCCCTGAAAAATTTTCCAATTTTTGTCCCAATTCTTCCCATTCCCATTGAAACTTTTCAAATCCCTCTCAAAATTGCTAAAATTCTGTTGAAGCTTTTAAAATTCTCTCTAGAATTTTCAAAATCCATGTCCACATGTTTACAATTTCACATAAAAAAAGGCTAAAATTCCAGTTGAAATTTTTTCAAAGTCCCTTAAAAATTTTCCAATTTTTGTCCCAATTCTTCCCATTCCCATTGAAACTTTTCAAATCCCTCTCAAAATTGTTGAAATTCTGTTGAAGCTTTTAAAATTCTCTCTAGAATTTTCAAAATCCATGTCCACATGTTTACAATTTCACGTCAAAAAATGGCTAAAATTCCAGTTGAAATTTTTTCAAAGTCCCTTAAAAATTTTCCAATTTTTGTCCCAATTCTTCCCATTCCCATTGAAACTTTTCAAATCCCTCTCAAAATTGTTGAAATTCTGTTGAAGCTTTTAAAATTCTCTCTAGAATTTTCAAAATCCACTTCAACATGTTTACAATTTCACGTCAAAAAATGGCTAAAATTCCAGTTGAAATTTTTTCAAAGTCCCTTCAAAATTTTCCAATTTTTGTCCAATTCTTCCCATTCCCATTGAAACTTTTCAAATCCCTCTCAAAATTGTTGAAATTCTGTTGAAGCTTTTAAAATTCTCTCTAGAATTTTCAAAATCCATGTCCACATGTTTACAATTTCACGTCAAAATTGCTAAAATTCCAGTTGAAATTTTTTCAAAGTCCCTTAAAAATTTTCCAATTTTTGTCCCAATTCTTCCCATTCCCATTGAAACTTTTCAAATCCCTCTCAAAATTGTTGAAATTCTGTTGAAGCTTTTAAAATTCTCTCTAGAATTTTCAAAATCCATGTCCACATGTTTACAATTTCACGCCAAAAAATGGCTAAAATTCCAGTTGAAATTTTTTCAAAGTCCCTTAAAAATTTTCCAATTTTTGCCCCAATTCTTCCCATTCCCATTGAAACTTTTCAAATCCCTCTCAAAATTGTTGAAATTCTGTTGAAGCTTTTAAAATTCTCTCTAGAATTTTCAAAATCCATGTCCACATGTTTACAATTTCACGTCAAAAAATGGCTAAAATTCCAGTTGAAATTTTTTCAAAGTCCCTTAAAAATTTTCCAATTTTGTCCCAATTCTTCCCATTCCCATTGAAACTTTTCAAATCCCTCTCAAAATTGTTGAAATTCTGTTGAAGCTTTTAAAATTCTCTCTAGAATTTCAAAGTCCATGTCCACATGTTTACAATTTCACGTCAAAAAATGGCTAAAATTCCAGTTGAAATTTTTTCAAAGTCCCTTAAAAATTTTCCAATTTTTGCCCCAATTCTTCCCATTCCCATTGAAACTTTTCAAATCCCTCTCAAAATTGTTGAAATTCTGTTGAAGCTTTTAAAATTCTCCCTAGATTTTCAAAATCCATGTCCACATGTTTACAATTTCACGTCAAAAATGGCTAAAATTCCAGTTGAAATTTTTTCAAAGTCCCTTAAAAATTTTCCAATTTTTGTCCCAATTCTTCCCATTCCCATTGAAACTTTTCAAATCCCTCTCAAAATTGTTGAAATTCTGTTGAAGCTTTTAAAATTCTCTCTAGAATTTTCAAAATCCATGTCCACATGTTTACAATTTCACGTCAAAAAATGGCTAAAATTCCAGTTGAAATTTTTTCAAAGTCCCTTAAAAATTTTCCAATTTTGTCCCAATTCTTCCCATTCCCATTGAAACTTTTCATATCCCTCTCAAAATTGTTGAAATTCTCTTGAAGCTTTTAAAATTCTCTCTAGAATTTTCAAAATCCATGTCCACATGTTTACAATTTCACGTCAAAAAATTGGAAAATTCCAGTTGAAATTTTTTCAAAGTCCCTTAAAATTTTCCAATTTTTGTCCCAATTCTTCCCATTCCCATTGAAACTTTTCAAATCCCTCTCAAAATTGCTAAAATTCTGTTGAAGCTTTTAAATTCTCTCTAGAATTTTCAAAATCCATGTCCACATGTTTACAATTTCACATAAAAAAAGGCTAAAATTCCAGTTGAAATTTTTTCAAAGTCCCTTAAAAATTTTCCAATTTTTGTCCCAATTCTTCCCATTCCCATTGAAACTTTTCAAATCCCTCTCAAAATTGTTGAAATTCTGTTGAAGCTTTTAAAATTCTCTCTAGAATTTTCAAAATCCATGTCCACATGTTTACAATTTCACGTCAAAAAATGGCTAAAATTCCAGTTGAAATTTTTTCAAAGTCCCTTAAAATTTCCAATTTTTGTCCCAATTCTTCCCATTCCCATTGAAACTTTTCAAATCCCTCTCAAAATTGTTGAAATTCTGTTGAAGCTTTTAAAATTCTCTCTAGAATTTTCAAAATCCACTTCAACATGTTTACAATTTCACGTCAAAAAATGGCTAAAATTCCAGTTGAAATTTTTTCAAAGTCCCTTCAAAATTTTCCAATTTTTGTCCCAATTCTTCCCCATTCCCATTGAAACTTTTCAAATCCCTCTCAAAATTGTTGAAATTCTGTTGAAGCTTTTAAAATTCTCTCTAGAATTTTCAAAATCCATGTCCACATGTTTACAATTTCACGTCAAAATGGCTAAAATTCCAGTTGAAATTTTTTCAAAGTCCCTTAAAAATTTTCCAATTTTTGTCCCAATTCTTCCCATTCCCATTGAAACTTTTCAAATCCCTCTCAAAATTGTTGAAATTCTGTTGAAGCTTTTAAAATTCTCTCTAGAATTTTCAAAATCCATGTCCACATGTTTACAATTTCACGCCAAAAAATGGCTAAAATTCCAGTTGAAATTTTTTCAAAGTCCCTTAAAAATTTTCCAATTTTTGCCCCAATTCTTCCCATTCCCATTGAAACTTTTCAAATCCCTCTCAAAATTGTTGAAATTCTGTTGAAGCTTTTAAAATTCTCTCTAGAATTTTCAAAATCCATGTCCACATGTTTACAATTTCACGTCAAAAAATGGCTAAAATTCCAGTTGAAATTTTTTCAAAGTCCCTTAAAAATTTTCCAATTTTTGTCCCAATTCTTCCCATTCCCATTGAAACTTTTCAAATCCCTCTCAAAATTGTTGAAATTCTGTTGAAGCTTTTAAAATTCTCTCTAGAATTTTCAAAGTCCATGTCCACATGTTTACAATTTCACGTCAAAAAATGGCTAAAATTCCAGTTGAAATTTTTTCAAAGTCCCTTAAAATTTTCCAATTTTTGCCCCAATTCTTCCCATTCCCATTGAAACTTTTCAAATCCCTCTCAAAAATTGTTGAAATTCTGTTGAAGCTTTTAAAATTCTCCCTAGAATTTCAAAATCCATGTCCACATGTTTACAATTTCACGTCAAAAAATGGCTAAAATTCCAGTTGAAATTTTTTCAAAGTCCCTTAAAAATTTTCCAATTTTTGTCCCAATTCTTCCCATTCCCATTGAAACTTTCAAATCCCTCTCAAAATTGTTGAAATTCTCTTGAAGCTTTTAAAATTCTCTCTAGAATTTTCAAAATCATTGGCCACATGTTTACAATTTCACGTCATAAAATGGCTAAAATTCCAGTTGAAATTTTTTCAAAGTCCCTTAAAAATTTCCAATTTCTGTACCAATTCTTCCCATTCCCATTGAAACTTTTCAAATCCCTCTCAAAATTGTTGAAATTCTCTTGAAGCTTTTAAAATTCTCTCTAGAATTTTCAAAATCCATGTCCACATGTTTACAATTTCATGTCAAAGAATGGCTAAAATTCCAGTTGAAATTTTTTCAAAGTCCCTTAAAAATTTTCCAATTTTTGTCCCAATTCTTCCCATTCCCATTGAAACTTTTCAAATCCCTCTCAAAATTGTTGAAATTCTGTTGAAGCTTTTAAAATTCTCTCTAGAATTTTCAAAATCCATGTCCACATGTTTACAATTTCACGTCAAAAAATTGGAAAATTCCAGTTGAAATTTTTTCAAAGTCCCTTAAAAATTTTCCAATTTTTGTCCCAATTCTTCCATTCCCATTGAAACTTTCAAATCCCTCTCCAAATTGTTGAAATTCTGTTGAAGCTTTTAAAATTCTCTCTAGAATTTTCAAAATCCATGTCCACATGTTTACAATTTCACGCCAAAAAATTGGAAAATTCCAGTTGAAATTTTTTCAAAGTCCCTTAAAAATTTTCCAATTTTGTCCCAATTCTTCCCATTCCCATTGAAACTTTTCAAATCCCTCTCAAAATTGCTAAAATTCTGTTGAAGCTTTTAAAATTCTCTCTAGAATTTTCAAAATCCATGTCCACATGTTTACAATTTCACGTCAAAAATGGCTAAAATTCCAGTTGAAATTTTTTCAAAGTCCCTTAAAAATTTTCCAATTTTTGCCCCAATTCTTCCCATTCCCATTGAAACTTTTCAAATCCCTCTCAAAATTGTTGAAATTCTGTTGAAGCTTTTAAAATTCTCTCTAGAATTTTCAAAATCCATGGCCACATGTTTACAATTTCACGTCAAAAATGGCTAAAATTCCAGTTGAAATTTTTTCAAAGTCCCTTAAAAATTTTCCAATTTTTGTCCCAATTCTTCCCATTCCCATTGAAACTTTTCAAATCCCTCTCAAAATTGTTGAAATTCTGTTGAAGCTTTTAAAATTCTCTCTAGAATTTTCAAAATCCATGTCCACATGTTTACAATTTCACGTCAAAAAATGGCTAAAATTCCAGTTGAAATTTTTTCAAAGTCCCTTAAAATTTTTCCAATTTTTGTCCCAATTCTTCCCATTCCCATTGAAACTTTTCATATCCCTTTCAAAATTGTTGAAATTCTGTTGAAGCTTTTAAAATTCTCTCTAGAATTTTCAAAATCCATGTCCACATGTTTACAATTTCACGTCAAAAATGGCTAAAATTCCAGTTGAAATTTTTTCAAAGTCCCTTAAAAATTTTCCAATTTTTGTCCCAATTCTTCCCATTCCCATTGAAACTTTTCAAATCCCTCTCCAAATTGTTGAAATTCTGTTGAAGCTTTTAAAATTCTCTCTAGAATTTTCAAAATCCATGTCCACATGTTTACAATTTCACACCAAAAAATGGCTAAAATTCCAGTTGAAATTTTTTCAAAGTCCCTTAAAAATTTTCCAATTTCTGTACCAATTCTTCCCATTCCCATTGAAACTTTTCAAATCCCTCTCAAAATTGTTGAAATTCTCTTGAAGCTTTTAAAATTCTCTCTAGAATTTTCAAAATCCATGTCCACATGTTTACAATTTCACGTCAAAAAATGGCTAAAATTCCAGTTGAAATTTTTTCAAAGTCCCTTAAAAATTTTCCAATTTTTGTCCCAATTCTTCCCATTCCCATTGAACTTTTCAAATCCCTCTCAAAATTGTTGAAATTCTGTTGAAGCTTTTAAACTTCTCTCTAGAATTTTCAAAATCCATGTCCACATGTTTACAATTTCACGTCAAAAAAATTGGAAAATTCCAGTTGAAATTTTTTCAAAGTCCCTTAAAAATTTTCCAATTTTTGTCCCAATTCTTCCCATTCCCATTGAAACTTTTCAAATCCTCTCAAAATTGTTGAAATTCTGTTGAAGATTTTAAAATTCTCTCTAGAATTTTCATAATCCATGTCCACATGTTTACAATTTCACGTCAAAAAATGGCTAAAATTCCAGTTGAAATTTTTTCAAAGTCCCTTAAAAATTTCCAATTTTTGTCCCAATTCTTCCCATTCCCATTGAAACTTTTCAAATCCCTCTCAAAATTGTTGAAATTCTGTTGAAGCTTTTAAAATTCTCTCTAGAATTTTCAAAATCCATGTCCACATGTTTACAATTTCACGTCAAAAATGGCTAAAATTCCAGTTGAAATTTTTTCAAAGTCCCTTAAAAATTTTCCAATTTTTGTCCCAATTCTTCCCATTCCCATTGAAACTTTTCATATCCCTCTCAAAATTGTTGAAATTCTGTTGAAGCTTTTAAAATTCTCTCTAGAATTTTCAAATCCATGTCCACATGTTTACAATTTCACGTCAAAAAATTGGAAAATTCCAGTTGAAATTTTTTCAAAGTCCCTTAAAAATTTTCCAATTTTTGTCCCAATTCTTCCATTCCCATTGAAACTTTTCAAATCCCTCTCAAAATTGTTGAAATTCTGTTGAAGCTTTTAAAATTCTCTCTAGAATTTTCAAAATCCATGTCCACATGTTTACAATTTCACGCCAAAAAATGGCTAAAATTCCAGTTGAAATTTTTCAAAGTCCCTTAAAAATTTTCCAATTTCTGTACCAATTCTTCCCATTCCCATTGAAACTTTTCAAATCCCTCTCAAAATTGTTGAAATTCTCTTGAAGCTTTTAAAATTCTCTCTAGAATTTTCAAAATCCATGTCCACATGTTACAATTTCACGTCAAAAAATGGCTAAAATTCCAGTTGAAATTTTTTCAAAGTCCCTGAAAAATTTTCCAATTTTTGTCCCAATTCTTCCCATTCTCATTGAAACTTTTCAAATCCCTCTCAAAATTGTTGAAATTCTGTTGAAGCTTTTAAACTTCTCTCTAGAATTTTCAAAATCCATGTCCACATGTTTACAATTTCACGTCAAAAAATTGGAAAATTCCAGTTGAATTTTTTCAAAGTCCCTTAAAAATTTTCCAATTTTTGTCCCAATTCTTCCCATTCCCATTGAAACTTTTCAAATCCCTCTCAAAATTGTTGAAATTCTGTTGAAGCTTTTAAAATTCTCTCTAGAATTTTCAAAATCCATGTCCACATGTTTACAATTTCACGTCAAAAATTGGAAAATGCCAGTTGAAATTTTTTCAAAGTCCCTTAAAAATTTCCAATTTTTGTACCAATTCTTCCCATTCCCATTGAAACTTTTCAAATCCCTCTCAAAATTGTGGAAATTCTGTTGAAGCTTTTAAAATTCTCTCTAGAATTTTCAAAATCCATGTCCACATGTTTACATTTCACGTCAAAAAATGGCTAAAATTCCAGTTGAAATTTTTTCAAAGTCCCTTAAAAATTTTCCAATTTTTGTCCAATTCTTCCCATTCCCATTGAAACTTTTCAAATCCCTCTCAAAATTGTTGAAATACTCTTGAAGCTTTTTAAAATTCTCTCTAGAATTTTCAAAATCCATGTCCACATGTTTACAATTTCACATAAAAAAATTGCTAAAATTC
>NW_028115445.1:0-43348 GCF_964273445.1 Streptopelia decaocto | reverse complement strand
GCCATGGATTTTGAAAATTCTAGAGAGAATTTTAAAAGCTTCAAGAGAATTTCAACAATTTTGAGAGGGATTTGAAAAGTTTCAATGGGAATGGGAAGAATTGGGACGAAAATTGGAAAATTTTTAAGGGACTTTGAAAAAATTTCAACTGGAATTTTAGCAATTTTGACGTGAAATTGTAAACATGTGGACATGGATTTTGAAAATTCTAGAGAGAATTTTAAAAGCTTCAAGAGAATTTCAACAATTTTGAGAGGGATTTGAAAAGTTTCAATGGGAATGGGAAGAATTGGGACAAAAATTGGAAAATTTTTAAGGGACTTTGAAAAAATTTCAACTGGAATTTTAGCCATTTTTTGACGTGAAATTGTAAACATGTGGACATGGATTTTGAAAATTCTAGAGAGAATTTTAAAAGCTTCAACAGAATTTCAACAATTTTGAGAGGGATTTGAAAAGTTTCAATGGGAATGGGAAGAATTGGGACAAAAATTGGAAAATTTTTAAGGGACTTTGAAAAAATTTCAACTGGAATTTTAGCAATTTTTTTATGTGAAATTGTAAACATGTGGACATAAATTTTGAAAATTCTAGAGAGAATTTTAAAAGCTTCAAGAGAATTTCAACAATTTTGAGAGGGATTTGAAAAGTTTCAATGGGAATGGGAAGAATTGGGACAAAAATTGGAAAATTTTTAAGGGACTTTGAAAAAATTTCAACTGGAATTTTAGCAATTTTTTTATGTGAAATTGTAAACATGTGGACATGGATTTTGAAAATTCTAGAGAGAATTTTAAAAGCTTCAACAGAATTTCAACAATTTTGAGAGGGATTTGAAAAGTTTCAATGGGAATGGGAAGAATTGGGACAAAAATTGGAAAATTTTTCAGGGACTTTGAAAAAATTTCAACTGGAATTTTAGCCATTTTTTGACATGAAATTGTAAACATGTGGCCATGGATTTTGAAAATTCTAGAGAGAATTTTAAAAGCTTCAACAGAATTTCAACAATTTTGAGAGGGATTTGAAAAGTTTCAATGGGAATGGGAAGAATTGGGACAAAAATTGGAAAATTTTTAAGGGACTTTGAAAAAATTTCAACTGGAATTTTAGCCATTTTTTTATGTGAAATTGTAAACATGTGGCCATGGATTTTGAAAATTCTAGAGAGAATTTTAAAAGCTTCAAGAGAATTTCAACAATTTTGAGAGGGATTTGAAAAGTTTCAATGGGAATGGGAAGAATTGGGACAAAAATTGGAAAATTTTTAAGGGACTTGGAAAAAATTTCAACTGGAATTTTAGCCATTTTTTGACGTGAAATTGTAAACATGTGGCCATGGATTTTGAAAATTCTAGAGAGAATTTTAAAAGCTTCAAGAGAATTTCAACAATTTTGAGAGGGATTTGAAAAGTTTCAATGGGAATGGGAAGAATTGGGACAAAAATTGGAAAATTTTTAAGGGACTTAGAAAAAATTTCAACTGGAATTTTAGCAATTTTTTAACCTGAAATTGTAAACATGTGGCCATGGATTTTGAAAATTCTAGAGAGAATTTTAAAAGCTTCAAGAGAATTTCAACAATTTTGAGAGGGATTTGAAAAGTTTCAATGGGAATGGGAAGAATTGGGACAAAAATTGGAAAATTTTTAAGGGACTTTGAAAAAATTTCAACTGGAATTTTAGCCATTTTTTGACGTGAAATTGTAAACATGTGGACATGGATTTTGAAAATTCTAGAGAGAATTTTAAAAGCTTCAAGAGAATTTCAACCATTTTGAGAGGGATTTGAAAAGTTTCAATGGGAATGGGAAGAATTGGGACAAAAATTGGAAAATTTTTCAGGGACTTTGAAAAAATTTCAACTGGAATTTTAGCCATTTTTTGACGTGAAATTGTAAACATGTGGCCATGGATTTTGAAAATTCTAGAGAGAATTTTAAAAGCTTCAAGAGAATTTCAACAATTTTGAGAGGGATTTGAAAAGTTTCAATGGGAATGGGAAGAATTGGGACAAAAATTGGAAAATTTTTCAGGGACTTTGAAAAAATTTCAACTGGAATTTTAGCCATTTTTTGACGTGAAATTGTAAACATGTGGCCATGGATTCTGAAAATTCTAGAGAGAATTTTAAAAGCTTCAACAGAATTTCAACAATTTTGAGAGGGATTTGAAAAGTTTCAATGGGAATGGGAAGAATTGGGACAAAAATTGGAAAATTTTTAAGGGACTTTGAAAAAATTTCAACTGGAATTTTAGCCATTTTTTGACATGAAATTGTAAACATGTGGACATAAATTTTGAAAATTCTAGAGAGAATTTTAAAAGCTTCAACAGAATTTCAACAATTTTGAGAGGGATTTGAAAAGTTTCAATGGGAATGGGAAGAATTGGGACAAAAATTGGAAAATTTTTAAGGGACTTTGAAAAAATTTCAACTGGAATTTTAGCAATTTTGACGTGAAATTGTAAACAAGTGGACATGGATTTTGAAAATTCTAGAGAGAATTTTAAAAGCTTCAACAGAATTTCAACAATTTTGAGAGGGATTTGAAAAGATTCAATGGGAATGGGAAGAATTGGGACGAAAATTGGAAAATTTTTAAGGGACTTTGAAAAAATTTCAACTGGAATTTTAGCAATTTTGACGTGAAATTGTAAACATGTTGACGTGGATTTTGAAAATTCTAGAGAGAAGTTTCAAACTTCCAATAGGATTTCAACAGTTTTGAGAGGGATTTGAAAAGTTTCAATGGGAATGGGAAGAATTGGGACGAAAATTGGAAAATTTTTAAGGGACTTTGAAAAAATTTCAACTGGAATTTTAGCAATTTTGACGTGAAATTGTAAACATGTTGAAGTGGATTTTGAAAATTCTAGAGAGAAGTTTCAAACTTTCAATAGGATTTCAACAGTTTTGAGAGGGATTTGAAAAGTTTCAATGGGAATGGGAAGAATTGGGACAAAAATTGGAAAATTTTTCAGGGACTTTGAAAAAATTTCAACTGGAATTTTCGCAATTTTGACGTGAAATTGTAAACATGTGGACATGGATTTTGAAAATTCTAGAGAGAATTTTAAAAGCTTCAACAGAATTTCAACAATTTTGAGAGGGATTTGAAAAGTTTCAATGGGAATGGGAAGAATTGGGACAAAAATTGGAAAATTTTTAAGGGACTTTGAAAAAATTTCAACTGGAATTTTAGCCATTTTTTGACGTGAAATTGTAAACATGTGGACATGGATTTTGAAAATTCTAGAGAGAATTTTAAAAGCTTCAACAGAATTTCAACAGTTTTGAGAGGGATTTGAAAAGTTTCAATGGGAATGGGAAGAATTGGGACAAAAATTGGAAAATTTTTAAGGGATTTTGAAAAAATTTCAACTGGAATTTTAGCCATTTTTTGACGTGAAATTGTAAACATGTGGCCATGGATTTTGAAAATTCTAGAGAGAATTTTAAAAGCTTCAACAGAATTTCAACAATTTTGAGAGGGATTTGAAAAGTTTCAATGGGAATGGGAAGAATTGGGACAAAAATTGGAAAATTTTTAAGGGACTTTGAAAAAATTTCAACTGGAATTTTAGCCATTTTTTGACGTGAAATTGTAAACATGTGGCCATGGATTTTGAAAATTCTAGAGAGAATTTTAAAAGCTTCTAGAGAATTTCAACAATTTTGAGAGGGATTTGAAAAGTTTCAATGGGAATGGGAAGAATTGGGACAAAAATTGGAAAATTTTTCAGGGACTTTGAAAAAATTTCAACTGGAATTTTAGCCATTTTTTGACGTGAAATTGTAAACATGTTGAAGTGGATTTTGAAAATTCTAGAGAGAAGTTTCAAACTTTCAATAGGATTTCAACAGTTTTGAGAGGGATTTGAAAAGTTTCAATGGGAATGGGAAGAATTGGGACAAAAATTGGAAAATTTTTCAGGGACTTTGAAAAAATTTCAACTGGAATTTTAGCCATTTTGACGTGAAATTGTAAACATGTGGACATGGATTTTGAAAATTCTAGAGAGAATTTTAAAAGCTTCAACAGAATTTCAACAATTTTGAGAGGGATTTGAAAAGTTTCAATGGGAATGGGAAGAATTGGGACAAAAATTGGAAAATTTTTCAGGGACTTTGAAAAAATTTCAACTGGAATTTTAGCAATTTTTTGACGTGAAATTGTAAACATGTGGACATGGATTTTGAAAATTCTAGAGAGAATTTTAAAAGCTTCAACAGAATTTCAACAGTTTTGAGAGGGATTTGAAAAGTTTCAATGGGAATGGGAAGAATTGGGACAAAAATTGGAAAATTTTTAAGGGACTTTGAAAAAATTTCAACTGGAATTTTAGCCATTTTTTGACGTGAAATTGTAAACATGTGGCCATGGATTTTGAAAATTCTAGAGAGAATTTTAAAAGCTTCAAGAGAATTTCAACAATTTTGAGAGGGATTTGAAAAGTTTCAATGGGAATGGGAAGAATTGGGACAAAAATTGGAAAATTTTTCAGGGACTTTGAAAAAATTTCAACTGGAATTTTAGCCATTTTTTGACGTGAAATTGTAAACATGTGGCCATGGATTTTGAAAATTCTAGAGAGAATTTTAAAAGCTTCTAGAGAATTTCAACAATTTTGAGAGGGATTTGAAAAGTTTCAATGGGAATGGGAAGAATTGGGACAAAAATTGGAAAATTTTTAAGGGACTTTGAAAAAATTTCAACTGGAATTTTAGCAATTTTGACGTGAAATTGTAAACATGTTGAAGTGGATTTTGAAAATTCTAGAGAGAAGTTTCAAACTTTCAATAGGATTTCAACAGTTTTGAGAGGGATTTGAAAAGTTTCAATGGGAATGGGAAGAATTGGGACAAAAATTGGAAAATTTTTAAGGGACTTTGAAAAAATTTCAACTGGAATTTTAGCAATTTTGACGTGAAATTGTAAACATGTGGACATGGATTTTGAAAATTCTAGAGAGAATTTTAAAAGCTTCAAGAGAATTTCAACAATTTTGAGAGGGATTTGAAAAGTTTCAATGGGAATGGGAAGAATTGGGACAAAAATTGGAAAATTTTTCAGGGACTTTGAAAAAATTTCAACTGGAATTTTAGCCATTTTTTGACGTGAAATTGTAAACATGTGGCCATGGATTTTGAAAATTCTAGAGAGAATTTTAAAAGCTTCAAGAGAATTTCATCCATTTTGAGAGGGATTTGAAAAGTTTCAATGGGAATGGGAAGAATTGGGACAAAAATTGGAAAATTTTTAAGGGACTTTGAAAAAATTTCAACTGGAATTTTAGCAATTTTTTTATGTGAAATTGTAAACATGTGGACATAAATTTTGAAAATTCTAGAGAGAATTTTAAAAGCTTCAACAGAATTTCAACAATTTTGAGAGGGATTTGAAAAGTTTCAATGGGAATGGGAAGAATTGGGACAAAAATTGGAAAATTTTTCAGGGACTTTGAAAAAATTTCAACTGGAATTTTAGCCATTTTTTGACATGAAATTGTAAACATGTGGCCATAGATTTTGAAAATTCTAGAGAGAATTTTAAAAGCTTCAACAGAATTTCAACAATTTTGAGAGGGATTTGAAAAGTTTCAATGGGAATGGGAAGAATTGGGACAAAAATTGGAAAATTTTTAAGGGACTTTGAAAAAATTTCAACTGGAATTTTAGCCATTTTTTGACGTGAAATTGTAAACATGTGGACATGGATTTTGAAAATTCTAGAGAGAATTTTAAAAGCTTCAAGAGAATTTCAACAATTTTGAGAGGGATTTGAAAAGTTTCAATGGGAATGGGAAGAATTGGGACAAAAATTGGAAAATTTTTAAGGGACTTTGAAAAAATTTCAACTGGAATTTTAGCAATTTTTTGACGTGAAATTGTAAACATGTGGCCATGGATTTTGAAAATTCTAGAGAGAATTTTAAAAGCTTCAAGAGAATTTCAACAATTTTGAGAGGGATTTGAAAAGTTTCAATGGGAATGGGAAGAATTGGGACAAAAATTGGAAAATTTTTCAGGGACTTTGAAAAAATTTCAACTGGAATTTTAGCAATTTTGACGTGAAATTGTAAACATGTGGACATGGATTTTGAAAATTCTAGAGAGAATTTTAAAAGCTTCAACAGAATTTCAACAATTTTGAGAGGGATTTGAAAAGTTTCAATGGGAATGGGAAGAATTGGGACGAAAATTGGAAAATTTTTAAGGGACTTTGAAAAAATTTCAACTGGAATTTTAGCCATTTTTTGACGTGAAATTGTAAACATGTGGCCATGGATTTTGAAAATTCTAGAGAGAATTTTAAAAGCTTCAACAGAATTTCAACAATTTTGAGAGGGATTTGAAAAGTTTCAATGGGAATGGGAAGAATTGGGACAAAAATTGGAAAATTTTTCAGGGACTTTGAAAAAATTTCAACTGGAATTTTAGCCATTTTTTGACGTGAAATTGTAAACATGTGGACATGGATTTTGAAAATTCTAGAGAGAATTTTAAAAGCTTCAAGAGAATTTCAACAATTTTGAGAGGGATTTGAAAAGTTTCAATGGGAATGGGAAGAATTGGGACAAAAATTGGAAAATTTTTAAGGGACTTTGAAAAAATTTCAACTGGAATTTTAGCCATTTTTTGACGTGAAATTGTAAACATGTGGACATGGATTTTGAAAATTCTAGAGAGAATTTTAAAAGCTTCAAGAGAATTTCAACAATTTTGAGAGGGATTTGAAAAGTTTCAATGGGAATGGGAAGAATTGGGACAAAAATTGGAAAATTTTTCAGGGACTTTGAAAAAATTTCAACTGGAATTTTAGCCATTTTTTGACGTGAAATTGTAAACATGTGGCCATGGATTTTGAAAATTCTAGAGAGAATTTTAAAAGCTTCAAGAGAATTTCAACAATTTTGAGAGGGATTTGAAAAGTTTCAATGGGAATGGGAAGAATTGGGACCAAAATTGGAAAATTTTTAAGGGACTTTGAAAAAATTTCAACTGGAATTTTAGCCATTTTTTGACGTGAAATTGTAAACATGTGGACATAAATTTTGAAAATTCTAGAGAGAATTTTAAAAGCTTCAAGAGAATTTCAACAATTTTGAGAGGGATTTGAAAAGTTTCAATGGGAATAGGAAGAATTGGGACAAAAATTGGAAAATTTTTCAGGGACTTTGAAAAAATTTCAACTGGAATTTTAGCCATTTTTTGACGTGAAATTGTAAACATGTGGCCATGGATTTTGAAAATTCTAGAGAGAATTTTAAAAGCTTCAAGAGAATTTCAACAATTTTGAGAGGGATTTGAAAAGTTTCAATGGGAATGGGAAGAATTGGGACAAAAATTGGAAAATTTTTCAGGGACTTTGAAAAAATTTCAACTGGAATTTTAGCCATTTTTTGACGTGAAATTGTAAACATGTGGCCATGGATTTTGAAAATTCTAGAGAGAATTTTAAAAGCTTCTAGAGAATTTCAACAATTTTGAGAGGGATTTGAAAAGTTTCAATGGGAATGGGAAGAATTGGGACAAAAATTGGAAAATTTTTAAGGGACTTTGAAAAAATTTCAACTGGAATTTTAGCAATTTTGACGTGAAATTGTAAACATGTTGAAGTGGATTTTGAAAATTCTAGAGAGAAGTTTCAAACTTTCAATAGGATTTCAACAGTTTTGAGAGGGATTTGAAAAGTTTCAATGGGAATGGGAAGAATTGGGACAAAAATTGGAAAATTTTTCAGGGACTTTGAAAAAATTTCAACTGGAATTTTAGCAATTTTGACGTGAAATTGTAAACATGTGGACATGGATTTTGAAAATTCTAGAGAGAATTTTAAAAGCTTCAAGAGAATTTCAACAATTTTGAGAGGGATTTGAAAAGTTTCAATGGGAATGGGAAGAATTGGGACAAAAATTGGAAAATTTTTAAGGGACTTTGAAAAAATTTCAACTGGAATTTTAGCCATTTTTTTATGTGAAATTGTAAACATGTGGCCATGGATTTTGAAAATTCTAGAGAGAATTTTAAAAGCTTCAAGAGAATTTCAACAATTTTGAGAGGGATTTGAAAAGTTTCAATGGGAATGGGAAGAATTGGGACAAAAATTGGAAAATTTTTCAGGGACTTTGAAAAAATTTCAACTGGAATTTTAGCCATTTTTTGACGTGAAATTGTAAACATGTGGCCATGGATTTTGAAAATTCTAGAGAGAATTTTAAAAGCTTCAACAGAATTTCAACAATTTTGAGAGGGATTTGAAAAGTTTCAATGGGAATGGGAAGAATTGGGACAAAAATTGGAAAATTTTTCAGGGACTTTGAAAAAATTTCAACTGGAATTTTAGCCATTTTTTGACGTGAAATTGTAAACATGTGGCCATGGATTCTGAAAATTCTAGAGAGAATTTTAAAAGCTTCAACAGAATTTCAACAATTTTGAGAGGGATTTGAAAAGTTTCAATGGGAATGGGAAGAATTGGGACAAAAATTGGAAAATTTTTAAGGGACTTTGAAAAAATTTCAACTGGAATTTTAGCCATTTTTTGACATGAAATTGTAAACATGTGGACATAAATTTTGAAAATTCTAGAGAGAATTTTAAAAGCTTCAACAGAATTTCAACAATTTTGAGAGGGATTTGAAAAGTTTCAATGGGAATGGGAAGAATTGGGACAAAAATTGGAAAATTTTTAAGGGACTTTGAAAAAATTTCAACTGGAATTTTAGCAATTTTGACGTGAAATTGTAAACAAGTGGACATGGATTTTGAAAATTCTAGAGAGAATTTTAAAAGCTTCAACAGAATTTCAACAATTTTGAGAGGGATTTGAAAAGATTCAATGGGAATGGGAAGAATTGGGACGAAAATTGGAAAATTTTTAAGGGACTTTGAAAAAATTTCAACTGGAATTTTAGCAATTTTGACGTGAAATTGTAAACATGTTGACGTGGATTTTGAAAATTCTAGAGAGAAGTTTCAAACTTCCAATAGGATTTCAACAGTTTTGAGAGGGATTTGAAAAGTTTCAATGGGAATGGGAAGAATTGGGACGAAAATTGGAAAATTTTTAAGGGACTTTGAAAAAATTTCAACTGGAATTTTAGCAATTTTGACGTGAAATTGTAAACATGTTGAAGTGGATTTTGAAAATTCTAGAGAGAAGTTTCAAACTTTCAATAGGATTTCAACAGTTTTGAGAGGGATTTGAAAAGTTTCAATGGGAATGGGAAGAATTGGGACAAAAATTGGAAAATTTTTCAGGGACTTTGAAAAAATTTCAACTGGAATTTTCGCAATTTTGACGTGAAATTGTAAACATGTGGACATGGATTTTGAAAATTCTAGAGAGAATTTTAAAAGCTTCAACAGAATTTCAACAATTTTGAGAGGGATTTGAAAAGTTTCAATGGGAATGGGAAGAATTGGGACAAAAATTGGAAAATTTTTAAGGGACTTTGAAAAAATTTCAACTGGAATTTTAGCCATTTTTTGACGTGAAATTGTAAACATGTGGACATGGATTTTGAAAATTCTAGAGAGAATTTTAAAAGCTTCAACAGAATTTCAACAGTTTTGAGAGGGATTTGAAAAGTTTCAATGGGAATGGGAAGAATTGGGACAAAAATTGGAAAATTTTTAAGGGATTTTGAAAAAATTTCAACTGGAATTTTAGCCATTTTTTGACGTGAAATTGTAAACATGTGGCCATGGATTTTGAAAATTCTAGAGAGAATTTTAAAAGCTTCTAGAGAATTTCAACAATTTTGAGAGGGATTTGAAAAGTTTCAATGGGAATGGGAAGAATTGGGACAAAAATTGGAAAATTTTTAAGGGACTTTGAAAAAATTTCAACTGGAATTTTAGCCATTTTTTGACGTGAAATTGTAAACATGTGGCCATGGATTTTGAAAATTCTAGAGAGAATTTTAAAAGCTTCTAGAGAATTTCAACAATTTTGAGAGGGATTTGAAAAGTTTCAATGGGAATGGGAAGAATTGGGACAAAAATTGGAAAATTTTTCAGGGACTTTGAAAAAATTTCAACTGGAATTTTAGCCATTTTTTGACGTGAAATTGTAAACATGTTGAAGTGGATTTTGAAAATTCTAGAGAGAAGTTTCAAACTTTCAATAGGATTTCAACAGTTTTGAGAGGGATTTGAAAAGTTTCAATGGGAATGGGAAGAATTGGGACAAAAATTGGAAAATTTTTCAGGGACTTTGAAAAAATTTCAACTGGAATTTTAGCCATTTTGACGTGAAATTGTAAACATGTGGACATGGATTTTGAAAATTCTAGAGAGAATTTTAAAAGCTTCAACAGAATTTCAACAATTTTGAGAGGGATTTGAAAAGTTTCAATGGGAATGGGAAGAATTGGGACAAAAATTGGAAAATTTTTCAGGGACTTTGAAAAAATTTCAACTGGAATTTTAGCAATTTTTTGACGTGAAATTGTAAACATGTGGACATGGATTTTGAAAATTCTAGAGAGAATTTTAAAAGCTTCAACAGAATTTCAACAGTTTTGAGAGGGATTTGAAAAGTTTCAATGGGAATGGGAAGAATTGGGACAAAAATTGGAAAATTTTTAAGGGACTTTGAAAAAATTTCAACTGGAATTTTAGCCATTTTTTGACGTGAAATTGTAAACATGTGGCCATGGATTTTGAAAATTCTAGAGAGAATTTTAAAAGCTTCAAGAGAATTTCAACAATTTTGAGAGGGATTTGAAAAGTTTCAATGGGAATGGGAAGAATTGGGACAAAAATTGGAAAATTTTTCAGGGACTTTGAAAAAATTTCAACTGGAATTTTAGCCATTTTTTGACGTGAAATTGTAAACATGTGGCCATGGATTTTGAAAATTCTAGAGAGAATTTTAAAAGCTTCTAGAGAATTTCAACAATTTTGAGAGGGATTTGAAAAGTTTCAATGGGAATGGGAAGAATTGGGACAAAAATTGGAAAATTTTTAAGGGACTTTGAAAAAATTTCAACTGGAATTTTAGCAATTTTGACGTGAAATTGTAAACATGTTGAAGTGGATTTTGAAAATTCTAGAGAGAAGTTTCAAACTTTCAATAGGATTTCAACAGTTTTGAGAGGGATTTGAAAAGTTTCAATGGGAATGGGAAGAATTGGGACAAAAATTGGAAAATTTTTAAGGGACTTTGAAAAAATTTCAACTGGAATTTTAGCAATTTTGACGTGAAATTGTAAACATGTGGACATGGATTTTGAAAATTCTAGAGAGAATTTTAAAAGCTTCAAGAGAATTTCAACAATTTTGAGAGGGATTTGAAAAGTTTCAATGGGAATGGGAAGAATTGGGACAAAAATTGGAAAATTTTTCAGGGACTTTGAAAAAATTTCAACTGGAATTTTAGCCATTTTTTGACGTGAAATTGTAAACATGTGGACATGGATTTTGAAAATTCTAGAGAGAATTTTAAAAGCTTCAAGAGAATTTCAACAATTTTGAGAGGGATTTGAAAAGTTTCAATGGGAATGGGAAGAATTGGGACAAAAATTGGAAAATTTTTAAGGGACTTTGAAAAAATTTCAACTGGAATTTTAGCAATTTTTTTATGTGAAATTGTAAACATGTGGACATAAATTTTGAAAATTCTAGAGAGAATTTTAAAAGCTTCAACAGAATTTCAACAATTTTGAGAGGGATTTGAAAAGTTTCAATGGGAATGGGAAGAATTGGGACAAAAATTGGAAAATTTTTCAGGGACTTTGAAAAAATTTCAACTGGAATTTTAGCCATTTTTTGACATGAAATTGTAAACATGTGGCCATAGATTTTGAAAATTCTAGAGAGAATTTTAAAAGCTTCAACAGAATTTCAACAATTTTGAGAGGGATTTGAAAAGTTTCAATGGGAATGGGAAGAATTGGGACAAAAATTGGAAAATTTTTAAGGGACTTTGAAAAAATTTCAACTGGAATTTTAGCCATTTTTTGACGTGAAATTGTAAACATGTGGACATGGATTTTGAAAATTCTAGAGAGAATTTTAAAAGCTTCAAGAGAATTTCAACAATTTTGAGAGGGATTTGAAAAGTTTCAATGGGAATGGGAAGAATTGGGACAAAAATTGGAAAATTTTTAAGGGACTTTGAAAAAATTTCAACTGGAATTTTAGCAATTTTTTGACGTGAAATTGTAAACATGTGGCCATGGATTTTGAAAATTCTAGAGAGAATTTTAAAAGCTTCAAGAGAATTTCAACAATTTTGAGAGGGATTTGAAAAGTTTCAATGGGAATGGGAAGAATTGGGACAAAAATTGGAAAATTTTTCAGGGACTTTGAAAAAATTTCAACTGGAATTTTAGCAATTTTGACGTGAAATTGTAAACATGTGGACATGGATTTTGAAAATTCTAGAGAGAATTTTAAAAGCTTCAACAGAATTTCAACAATTTTGAGAGGGATTTGAAAAGTTTCAATGGGAATGGGAAGAATTGGGACGAAAATTGGAAAATTTTTAAGGGACTTTGAAAAAATTTCAACTGGAATTTTAGCCATTTTTTGACGTGAAATTGTAAACATGTGGCCATGGATTTTGAAAATTCTAGAGAGAATTTTAAAAGCTTCAACAGAATTTCAACAATTTTGAGAGGGATTTGAAAAGTTTCAATGGGAATGGGAAGAATTGGGACAAAAATTGGAAAATTTTTCAGGGACTTTGAAAAAATTTCAACTGGAATTTTAGCCATTTTTTGACGTGAAATTGTAAACATGTGGACATGGATTTTGAAAATTCTAGAGAGAATTTTAAAAGCTTCAAGAGAATTTCAACAATTTTGAGAGGGATTTGAAAAGTTTCAATGGGAATGGGAAGAATTGGGACAAAAATTGGAAAATTTTTAAGGGACTTTGAAAAAATTTCAACTGGAATTTTAGCCATTTTTTGACGTGAAATTGTAAACATGTGGACATGGATTTTGAAAATTCTAGAGAGAATTTTAAAAGCTTCAAGAGAATTTCAACAATTTTGAGAGGGATTTGAAAAGTTTCAATGGGAATGGGAAGAATTGGGACAAAAATTGGAAAATTTTTCAGGGACTTTGAAAAAATTTCAACTGGAATTTTAGCCATTTTTTGACGTGAAATTGTAAACATGTGGCCATGGATTTTGAAAATTCTAGAGAGAATTTTAAAAGCTTCAAGAGAATTTCAACAATTTTGAGAGGGATTTGAAAAGTTTCAATGGGAATGGGAAGAATTGGGACCAAAATTGGAAAATTTTTCAGGGACTTTGAAAAAATTTCAACTGGAATTTTAGCCATTTTTTGACGTGAAATTGTAAACATGTGGCCATGGATTTTGAAAATTCTAGAGAGAATTTTAAAAGCTTCAAGAGAATTTCAACAATTTTGAGAGGGATTTGAAAAGTTTCAATGGGAATGGGAAGAATTGGGACAAAAATTGGAAAATTTTTAAGGGACTTTGAAAAAATTTCAACTGGAATTTTAGCAATTTTGACGTGAAATTGTAAACATGTTGAAGTGGATTTTGAAAATTCTAGAGAGAAGTTTCAAACTTTCAATAGGATTTCAACAGTTTTGAGAGGGATTTGAAAAGTTTCAATGGGAATGGGAAGAATTGGGACAAAAATTGGAAAATTTTTCAGGGACTTTGAAAAAATTTCAACTGGAATTTTAGCAATTTTGACGTGAAATTGTAAACATGTGGACATGGATTTTGAAAATTCTAGAGAGAATTTTAAAAGCTTCAAGAGAATTTCAACAATTTTGAGAGGGATTTGAAAAGTTTCAATGGGAATGGGAAGAATTGGGACAAAAATTGGAAAATTTTTAAGGGACTTTGAAAAAATTTCAACTGGAATTTTAGCCATTTTTTTATGTGAAATTGTAAACATGTGGCCATGGATTTTGAAAATTCTAGAGAGAATTTTAAAAGCTTCAAGAGAATTTCAACAATTTTGAGAGGGATTTGAAAAGTTTCAATGGGAATGGGAAGAATTGGGACAAAAATTGGAAAATTTTTCAGGGACTTTGAAAAAATTTCAACTGGAATTTTAGCCATTTTTTGACGTGAAATTGTAAACATGTGGCCATGGATTTTGAAAATTCTAGAGAGAATTTTAAAAGCTTCAACAGAATTTCAACAATTTTGAGAGGGATTTGAAAAGTTTCAATGGGAATGGGAAGAATTGGGACAAAAATTGGAAAATTTTTCAGGGACTTTGAAAAAATTTCAACTGGAATTTTAGCCATTTTTTGACGTGAAATTGTAAACATGTGGCCATGGATTTTGAAAATTCTAGAGAGAATTTTAAAAGCTTCAAGAGAATTTCAAAAATTTTGAGAGGGATTTGAAAAGTTTCAATGGGAATGGGAAGAATTGGGACAAAAATTGGAAAATTTTTAAGGGACTTTGAAAAAATTTCAACTGGAATTTTAGCAATTTTTTGACGTGAAATTGTAAACATGTGGACATGGATTTTGAAAATTCTAGAGAGAATTTTAAAAGCTTCAAGAGAATTTCAACAATTTTGAGAGGGATTTGAAAAGTTTCAATGGGAATGGGAAGAATTGGGACAAAAATTGGAAAATTTTTAAGGGACTTTGAAAAAATTTCAACTGGAATTTTAGCCATTTTTTGACGTGAAATTGTAAACATGTGGACATGGATTTTGAAAATTCTAGAGAGAATTTTAAAAGCTTCAAGAGAATTTCAACAATTTTGAGAGGGATTTGAAAAGTTTCAATGGGAATGGGAAGAATTGGGACAAAAATTGGAAAATTTTTCAGGGACTTTGAAAAAATTTCAACTGGAATTTTAGCAATTTTTTGACGTGAAATTGTAAACATGTGGCCATGGATTTTGAAAATTCTAGAGAGAATTTTAAAAGCTTCAAGAGAATTTCAACAGTTTTGAGAGGGATTTGAAAAGTTTCAATGGGAATGGGAAGAATTGGGACAAAAATTGGAAAATTTTTCAGGGACTTTGAAAAAATTTCAACTGGAATTTTAGCCATTTTTTGACGTGAAATTGTAAACATGTGGCCATGGATTTTGAAAATTCTAGAGAGAATTTTAAAAGCTTCAATAGAATTTCAACAGTTTTGAGAGGGATTTGAAAAGTTTCAATGGGAATGGGAAGAATTGGGACAAAAATTGGAAAATTTTTCAGGGATTTTGAAAAAATTTCAACTGGAATTTTAGCCATTTTTTGACGTGAAATTGTAAACATGTGGACATGGATTTTGAAAATTCTAGAGAGAATTTTAAAAGCTTCAAGAGAATTTCAACAATTTTGAGAGGGATTTGAAAAGTTTCAATGGGAATGGGAAGAATTGGGACAAAAATTGGAAAATTTTTAAGGGACTTTGAAAAAATTTCAACTGGAATTTTAGCAATTTTTTGACGTGAAATTGTAAACATGTGGCCATGGATTTTGAAAATTCTAGAGAGAATTTTAAAAGCTTCAACAGAATTAAAACAATTTTGAGAGGGATTTGAAAAGTTTCAATGGGAATGGGAAGAATTGGGACAAAAATTGGAAAATTTTTCAGGGACTTTGAAAAAATTTCAACTGGAATTTTAGCAATTTTTTGACGTGAAATTGTAAACATGTGGACATGGATTTTGAAAATTCTAGAGAGAATTTTAAAAGCTTCAAGAGAATTTCAACAATTTTGAGAGGGATTTGAAAAGTTTCAATGGGAATGGGAAGAATTGGGACAAAAATTGGAAAATTTTTAAGGGACTTTGAAAAAATTTCAACTGGAATTTTAGCCATTTTTTGACGTGAAATTGTAAACATGTGGACATAAATTTTGAAAATTCTAGAGAGAATTTTAAAAGCTTCAACAGAATTTCAACAATTTTGAGAGGGATTTGAAAAGTTTCAATGGGAATGGGAAGAATTGGGACAAAAATTGGAAAATTTTTCAGGGACTTTGAAAAAATTTCAACTGGAATTTTAGCCATTTTTTGACATGAAATTGTAAACATGTGGCCATAGATTTTGAAAATTCTAGAGAGAATTTTAAAAGCTTCAACAGAATTTCAACAATTTTGAGAGGGATTTGAAAAGTTTCAATGGGAATGGGAAGAATTGGGACAAAAATTGGAAAATTTTTAAGGGACTTTGAAAAAATTTCAACTGGAATTTTAGCAATTTTTTGACGTGAAATTGTAAACATGTGGACATGGATATTGAAAATTCTAGAGAGAATTTTAAAAGCTTCAAGAGAATTTCAACAATTTTGAGAGGGATTTGAAAAGTTTCAATGGGAATGGGAAGAATTGGGACAAAAATTGGAAAATTTTTAAGGGACTTTGAAAAAATTTCAACTGGAATTTTAGCAATTTTTTGACGTGAAATTGTAAACATGTGGCCATGGATTTTGAAAATTCTAGAGAGAATTTTAAAAGCTTCAAGAGAATTTCAACAATTTTGAGAGGGATTTGAAAAGTTTCAATGGGAATGGGAAGAATTGGGACAAAAATTGGAAAATTTTTAAGGGACTTTGAAAAAATTTCAACTGGAATTTTAGCAATTTTGACGTGAAATTGTAAACATGTGGCCATGGATTTTGAAAATTCTAGAGAGAATTTTAAAAGCTTCAAGAGAATTTCAACAATTTTGAGAGGGATTTGAAAAGTTTCAATGGGAATGGGAAGAATTGGGACGAAAATTGGAAAATTTTTAAGGGACTTTGAAAAAATTTCAACTGGAATTTTAGCCATTTTTTGACGTGAAATTGTAAACATGTGGCCATGGATTTTGAAAATTCTAGAGAGAATTTTAAAAGCTTCAACAGAATTTCAACAATTTTGAGAGGGATTTGAAAAGTTTCAATGGGAATGGGAAGAATTGGGACAAAAATTGGAAAATTTTTCAGGGACTTTGAAAAAATTTCAACTGGAATTTTAGCCATTTTTTGACGTGAAATTGTAAATATGTGGACATGGATTTTGAAAATTCTAGAGAGAATTTTAAAAGCTTCAAGAGAATTTCAACAATTTTGAGAGGGATTTGAAAAGTTTCAATGGGAATGGGAAGAATTATGACAAAAATTGGAAAATTTTTAAGGGACTTTGAAAAAATTTCAACTGGAATTTTAGCCATTTTTTGACGTGAAATTGTAAACATGTGGACATGGATTTTGAAAATTCTAGAGAGAATTTTAAAAGCTTCAAGAGAATTTCAACAATTTTGAGAGGGATTTGAAAAGTTTCAATGGGAATGGGAAGAATTGGGACCAAAATTGGAAAATTTTTAAGGGACTTTGAAAAAATTTCAACTGGAATTTTAGCCATTTTTTGACGTGAAATTGTAAACATGTGGACATAAATTTTGAAAATTCTAGAGAGAATTTTAAAAGCTTCAATAGAATTTCAACAATTTTGAGAGGGATTTGAAAAGTTTCAATGGGAATAGGAAGAATTGGGACAAAAATTGGAAAATTTTTCAGGGACTTTGAAAAAATTTCAACTGGAATTTTAGCAATTTTTTGACGTGAAATTGTAAACATGTGGCCATGGATTTTGAAAATTCTAGAGAGAATTTTAAAAGCTTCAAGAGAATTTCAACAATTTTGAGAGGGATTTGAAAAGTTTCAATGGGAATGGGAAGAATTGGGACAAAAATTGGAAAATTTTTCAGGGACTTTGAAAAAATTTCAGCTGGAATTTTAGCAATTTTGACGTGAAATTGTAAACATGTTGAAGTGGATTTTGAAAATTCTAGAGAGAAGTTTCAAACTTTCAATAGGATTTCAACAGTTTTGAGAGGGATTTGAAAAGTTTCAATGGGAATGGGAAGAATTGGGACAAAAATTGGAAAATTTTTCAGGGACTTTGAAAAAATTTCAACTGGAATTTTAGCAATTTTGACGTGAAATTGTAAACATGTGGACATGGATTTTGAAAATTCTAGAGAGAATTTTAAAAGCTTCAAGAGAATTTCAACAATTTTGAGAGGGATTTGAAAAGTTTCAATGGGAATGGGAAGAATTGGGACAAAAATTGGAAAATTTTTAAGGGACTTTGAAAAAATTTCAACTGGAATTTTAGCCATTTTTTTATGTGAAATTGTAAACATGTGGCCATGGATTTTGAAAATTCTAGAGAGAATTTTAAAAGCTTCAAGAGAATTTCAACAATTTTGAGAGGGATTTGAAAAGTTTCAATGGGAATGGGAAGAATTGGGACAAAAATTGGAAAATTTTTCAGGGACTTTGAAAAAATTTCAACTGGAATTTTAGCCATTTTTTGACGTGAAATTGTAAACATGTGGACATGGATTTTGAAAATTCTAGAGAGAATTTTAAAAGCTTCAAGAGAATTTCAACAATTTTGAGAGGGATTTGAAAAGTTTCAATGGGAATGGGAAGAATTGGGACAAAAATTGGAAAATTTTTAAGGGACTTTGAAAAAATTTCAACTGGAATTTTAGCCATTTTTTGACGTGAAATTGTAAACATGTGGCCATGGATTTTGAAAATTCTAGAGAGAATTTTAAAAGCTTCAAGAGAATTTCAAAAATTTTGAGAGGGATTTGAAAAGTTTCAATGGGAATGGGAAGAATTGGGACAAAAATTGGAAAATTTTTAAGGGACTTTGAAAAAATTTCAACTGGAATTTTAGCAATTTTTTGACGTGAAATTGTAAACATGTGGACATGGATTTTGAAAATTCTAGAGAGAATTTTAAAAGCTTCAAGAGAATTTCAACAATTTTGAGAGGGATTTGAAAAGTTTCAATGGGAATGGGAAGAATTGGGACAAAAATTGGAAAATTTTTAAGGGACTTTGAAAAAATTTCAACTGGAATTTTAGCCATTTTTTGACGTGAAATTGTAAACATGTGGCCATGGATTTTGAAAATTCTAGAGAGAATTTTAAAAGCTTCAAGAGAATTTCAACAATTTTGAGAGGGATTTGAAAAGTTTCAATGGGAATGGGAAGAATTGGGACAAAAATTGGAAAATTTTTAAGGGACTTTGAAAAAATTTCAACTGGAATTTTAGCAATTTTTTGACGTGAAATTGTAAACATGTGGCCATGGATTTTGAAAATTCTAGAGAGAATTTTAAAAGCTTCAAGAGAATTTCAACAATTTTGAGAGGGATTTGAAAAGTTTCAATGGGAATGGGAAGAATTGGGACAAAAATTGGAAAAATTTTAAGGGACTTTGAAAAAATTTCAACTGGAATTTTAGCAATTTTGACGTGAAATTGTAAACATGTTGAAGTGGATTTTGAAAATTCTAGAGAGAAGTTTCAAACTTTCAATAGGATTTCAACAGTTTTGAGAGGGATTTGAAAAGTTTCAATGGGAATGGGAAGAATTGGGACAAAAATTGGAAAATTTTTCAGGGACTTTGAAAAAATTTCAACTGGAATTTTAGCAATTTTGACGTGAAATTGTAAACATGTGGACATGGATTTTGAAAATTCTAGAGAGAATTTTAAAAGCTTCAACAGAATTTCAACAATTTTGAGAGGGATTTGAAAAGTTTCAATGGGAATGGGAAGAATTGGGACAAAAATTGGAAAATTTTTCAGGGACTTTGAAAAAATTTCAACTGGAATTTTAGCCATTTTTTGACGTGAAATTGTAAACATGTGGACATGGATTTTGAAAATTCTAGAGAGAATTTTAAAAGCTTCAACAGAATTTCAACAGTTTTGAGAGGGATTTGAAAAGTTTCAATGGGAATGGGAAGAATTGGGACAAAAATTGGAAAATTTTTAAGGGATTTTGAAAAAATTTCAACTGGAATTTTAGCCATTTTTTGACGTGAAATTGTAAACATGTGGCCATGGATTTTGAAAATTCTAGAGAGAATTTTAAAAGCTTCAACAGAATTTCAACAATTTTGAGAGGGATTTGAAAAGTTTCAATGGGAATGGGAAGAATTGGGACAAAAATTGGAAAATTTTTAAGGGACTTTGAAAAAATTTCAACTGGAATTTTAGCAATTTTGACGTGAATTTGTAAACATGTGGACATGGATTTTGAAAATTATAGAGAGAATTTTAAAAGCTTCAAGAGAATTTCAACAATTTTGAGAGGGATTTGAAAAGTTTCAATGGGAATGGGAAGAATTGGGACAAAAATTGGAAAATTTTTCAGGGACTTTGAAAAAATTTCAACTGGAATTTTAGCAATTTTTTGACGTGAAATTGTAAACATGTGGACATGGATTTTGAAAATTCTAGAGAGAATTTTAAAAGCTTCAACAGAATTTCAACAATTTTGAGAGGGATTTGAAAAGTTTCAATGGGAATGGGAAGAATTGGGACAAAAATTGGAAAATTTTTCAGGGACTTTGAAAAAATTTCAACTGGAATTTTCGCAATTTTGACGTGAAATTGTAAACATGTGGACATGGATTTTGAAAATTCTAGAGAGAATTTTAAAAGCTTCAACAGAATTTCAACAATTTTGAGAGGGATTTGAAAAGTTTCAATGGGAATGGGAAGAATTGGGACAAAAATTGGAAAATTTTTAAGGGACTTTGAAAAAATTTCAACTGGAATTTTAGCCATTTTTTGACGTGAAATTGTAAACATGTGGACATGGATTTTGAAAATTCTAGAGAGAATTTTAAAAGCTTCAACAGAATTTCAACAGTTTTGAGAGGGATTTGAAAAGTTTCAATGGGAATGGGAAGAATTGGGACAAAAATTGGAAAATTTTTAAGGGATTTTGAAAAAATTTCAACTGGAATTTTAGCCATTTTTTGACGTGAAATTGTAAACATGTGGCCATGGATTTTGAAAATTCTAGAGAGAATTTTAAAAGCTTCAACAGAATTTCAACAATTTTGAGAGGGATTTGAAAAGTTTCAATGGGAATGGGAAGAATTGGGACAAAAATTGGAAAATTTTTAAGGGACTTTGAAAAAATTTCAACTGGAATTTTAGCCATTTTTTGACGTGAAATTGTAAACATGTGGCCATGGATTTTGAAAATTCTAGAGAGAATTTTAAAAGCTTCAACAGAATTTCAACAATTTTGAGAGGGATTTGAAAAGTTTCAATGGGAATGGGAAGAATTGGGACAAAAATTGGAAAATTTTTAAGGGACTTTGAAAAAATTTCAACTGGAATTTTAGCAATTTTTTGACGTGAAATTGTAAACATGTGGACATAAATTTTGAAAATTCTAGAGAGAATTTTAAAAGCTTCAAGAGAATTTCAAAAATTTGGAGAGGGATTTGAAAAGTTTCAATGGGAATGGGAAGAATTGGGACAAAAATTGGAAAATTTTTCAGGGACTTTGAAAAAATTTCAACTGGAATTTTAGCCATTTTTTGACGTGAAATTGTAAACATGTGGACATGGATTTTGAAAATTCTAGAGAGAATTTTAAAAGCTTCAAGAGAATTTCAACAATTTTGAGAGGGATTTGAAAAGTTTCAATGGGAATGGGAAGAATTGGGACAAAAATTGGAAAATTTTTCAGGGACTTTGAAAAAATTTCAACTGGAATTTTAGCAATTTTTTGACGTGAAATTGTAAACATGTGGCCATGGATTTTGAAAATTCTAGAGAGAATTTTAAAAGCTTCAACAGAATTTCAACAATTTTGAGAGGGATTTGAAAAGTTTCAATGGGAATGGGAAGAATTGGGACAAAAATTGGAAAATTTTTAAGGGACTTTGAAAAAATTTCAACTGGAATTTTAGCAATTTTTTGACGTGAAATTGTAAACATGTGGACATGGATTTTGAAAATTCTAGAGAGAATTTTAAAAGCTTCAAGAGAATTTCAACAATTTGGAGAGGGATTTGAAAAGTTTCAATGGGAATGGGAAGAATTGGGACAAAAATTGGAAAATTTTTAAGGGACTTTGAAAAAATTTCAACTGGAATTTTAGCCATTTTTTGACGTGAAATTGTAAACATGTGGACATGGATTTTGAAAATTCTAGAGAGAATTTTAAAAGCTTCAAGAGAATTTCAACAATTTTGAGAGGGATTTGAAAAGTTTCAATGGGAATGGGAAGAATTGGGACAAAAATTGGAAAATTTTTCAGGGACTTTGAAAAAATTTCAACTGGAATTTTAGCCATTTTTTGACGTGAAATTGTAAACATGTGGACATGGATTTTGAAAATTCTAGAGAGAATTTTAAAAGCTTCAAGAGAATTTCAACAATTTTGAGAGGGATTTGAAAAGTTTCAATGGGAATGGGAAGAATTGGGACAAAAATTGGAAAATTTTTAAGGGACTTTGAAAAAATTTCAACTGGAATTTTAGCCATTTTTTTATGTGAAATTGTAAACATGTGGCCATGGATTTTGAAAATTCTAGAGAGAATTTTAAAAGCTTCAAGAGAATTTCAACAATTTTGAGAGGGATTTGAAAAGTTTCAATGGGAATGGGAAGAATTGGGACCAAAATTGGAAAATTTTTAAGGGACTTTGAAAAAATTTCAACTGGAATTTTAGCCATTTTTTGACGTGAAATTGTAAACATGTGGACATAAATTTTGAAAATTCTAGAGAGAATTTTAAAAGCTTCAAGAGAATTTCAACAATTTTGAGAGGGATTTGAAAAGTTTCAATGGGAATGGGAAGAATTGGGACAAAAATTGGAAAATTTTTCAGGGACTTTGAAAAAATTTCAACTGGAATTTTAGCCATTTTTTGACGTGAAATTGTAAACATGTGGACATGGATTTTGAAAATTCTAGAGAGAATTTTAAAAGCTTCAAGAGAATTTCAACAATTTTGAGAGGGATTTGAAAAGTTTCAATGGGAATGGGAAGAATTGGGACAAAAATTGGAAAATTTTTCAGGGACTTTGAAAAAATTTCAACTGGAATTTTAGCAATTTTGACGTGAAATTGTAAACATGTTGAAGTGGATTTTGAAAATTCTAGAGAGAAGTTTCAAACTTTCAATAGGATTTCAACAGTTTTGAGAGGGATTTGAAAAGTTTCAATGGGAATGGGAAGAATTGGGACAAAAATTGGAAAATTTTTCAGGGACTTTGAAAAAATTTCAACTGGAATTTTAGCAATTTTGACGTGAAATTGTAAACATGTGGCCATGGATTTTGAAAATTCTAGAGAGAATTTTAAAAGCTTCAAGAGAATTTCAACAATTTTGAGAGGGATTTGAAAAGTTTCAATGGGAATGGGAAGAATTGGGACAAAAATTGGAAAATTTTTAAGGGACTTTGAAAAAATTCCAACTGGAATTTTAGCCATTTTTTTATGTGAAATTGTAAACATGTGGCCATGGATTTTGAAAATTCTAGAGAGAATTTTAAAAGCTTCAAGAGAATTTCAACGATTTTGAGAGGGATTTGAAAAGTTTCAATGGGAATGGGAAGAATTGGGACAAAAATTGGAAAATTTTTAAGGGACTTTGAAAAAATTTCAACTGGAATTTTAGCCATTTTTTGACGTGAAATTGTAAACATGTGGACATGGATTTTGAAAATTCTAGAGAGAATTTTAAAAGCTTCAAGAGAATTTCAACAATTTTGAGAGGGATTTGAAAAGTTTCAATGGGAATGGGAAGAATTGGGACAAAAATTGGAAAATTTTTAAGGGACTTTGAAAAAATTTCAACTGGAATTTTAGCCATTTTTTGACGTGAAATTGTAAACATGTGGACATGGATTTTGAAAATTCTAGAGAGAATTTTAAAAGCTTCAAGAGAATTTCAACAATTTTGAGAGGGATTTGAAAAGTTTCAATGGGAATGGCAAGAATTGGGACAAAAATTGGAAAATTTTTCAGGGACTTTGAAAAAATTTCAACTGGAATTTTAGCAATTTTTTGACGTGAAATTGTAAACATGTGGACATGGATTTTGAAAATTCTAGAGAGAATTTTAAAAGCTTCAAGAGAATTTCAACAATTTTGAGAGGGATTTGAAATTTCAATGGGAATGGGAAGAATTGGGACAAAAATTGGAAAATTTTTCAGGGACTTTGAAAAAATTTCAACTGGAATTTTAGCCATTTTTTTATGTGAAATTGTAAACATGTGGCCATGGATTTTGAAAATTCTAGAGAGAATTTTAAAAGCTTCAAGAGAATTTCAAAATTTTGAGAGGGATTTGAAAAGTTTCAATGGGAATGGGAAGAATTGGGACAAAAATTGGAAAATTTTTCAGGGACTTTGAAAAAATTTCAACTGGAATTTTAGCAATTTTTTGACGTGAAATTGTAAACATGTGGCCATGGATTTTGAAAATTCTAGAGAGAATTTTAAAAGCTTCAAGAGAATTTCAACAATTTTGAGAGGGATTTGAAAAGTTTCAATGGGAATGGGAAGAATTGGGACAAAAATTGGAAAATTTTTCAGGGACTTTGAAAAAATTTCAACTGGAATTTTAGCCATTTTTTGACGTGAAATTGTAAACATGTGGACATGGATTTTGAAAATTCTAGAGAGAATTTTAAAAGCTTCAAGAGAATTTCAACAATTTTGAGAGGGATTTGAAAAGTTTCAATGGGAATGGGAAGAATTGGGACAAAAATTGGAAAATTTTTCAGGGACTTTGAAAAAATTTCAACTGGAATTTTAGCAATTTTTTGACGTGAAATTGTAAACATGTGGCCATGGATTTTGAAAATTCTAGAGAGAATTTTAAAAGCTTCAAGAGAATTTCAACAATTTTGAGAGGGATTTGAAAAGTTTCAATGGGAATGGGAAGAATTGGGACAAAAATTGGAAAATTTTTAAGGGACTTTGAAAAAAATTTCAACTGGAATTTTAGCAATTTTTTGACGTGAAATTGTAAACATGTGGACATGGATTTTGAAATTTCTAGAGAGAATTTTAAAAGCTTCAAGAGAATTTCAACAATTTTGAGAGGGATTTGAAAAGTTTCAATGGGAATGGGAAGAATTGGGACAAAAATTGGAAAATTTTTAAGGGACTTTGAAAAAATTTCAACTGGAATTTTAGCCATTTTTTGACGTGAAATTGTAAACATGTGGCCATGGATTTTGAAAATTCTAGAGAGAATTTTAAAAGCTTCAAGAGAATTTCAACAATTTTGAGAGGGATTTGAAAAGTTTCAATGGGAATGGGAAGAATTGGGACAAAAATTGGAAAATTTTTCAGGGACTTTGAAAAAATTTCAACTGGAATTTTAGCCATTTTTTGACGTGAAATTGTAAACATGTGGCCATGGATTTTGAAAATTCTAGAGAGAATTTTAAAAGCTTCAAGAGAATTTCAACAATTTTGAGAGGGATTTGAAAAGTTTTCAATGGGAATGGGAAGAATTGGGACAAAAATTGGAAAATTTTTCAGGGACTTTGAAAAAATTTCAACTGGAATTTTAGCAATTTTTTGACGTGAAATTGTAAACATGTTGAAGTGGATTTTGAAAATTCTAGAGAGAAGTTTCAAACTTTCAATAGGATTTCAACAGTTTTGAGAGGGATTTGAAAAGTTTCAATGGGAATGGGAAGAATTGGGACAAAATTGGAAAATTTTTCAGGGACTTTGAAAAAATTTCAACTGGAATTTTAGCCATTTTTTGACGTGAAATTGTAAACATGTGGACATGGATTTTGAAAATTCTAGAGAGAATTTTAAAAGCTTCAAGAGAATTTCAACAATTTTGAGAGGGATTTGAAAAGTTTCAATGGGAATGGGAAGAATTGGGACAAAAATTGGAAAATTTTTCAGGGACTTTGAAAAAATTTCAACTGGAATTTTAGCAATTTTTTGACGTGAAATTGTAAACATGTGGCCATGGATTTTGAAAATTCTAGAGAGAATTTTAAAAGCTTCAAGAGAATTTCAACAATTTTGAGAGGGATTTGAAAAGTTTCAATGGGAATGGGAAGAATTGGGACAAAAATTGGAAAATTTTTCAGGGACTTTGAAAAAATTTCAACTGGAATTTTAGCCATTTTTTAATGTGAAATTGTAAACATGTGGCCATGGATTTTGAAAATTCTAGAGAGAATTCTAAAAGCTTCAAGAGAATTTCAAAAATTTTGAGAGGGATTTGAAAAGTTTCAATGGGAATGGGAAGAATTGGGACAAAAATTGGAAAAATTTTTAAGGGACTTTGAAAAAATTTCAACTGGAATTTTAGCAATTTTTTGACGTGAAATTGTAAACATGTGGACATAAATTTTGAAAATTCTAGAGAGAATTTTAAAAGCTTCAAGAGAATTTCAAAAATTTGGAGAGGGATTTGAAAAGTTTCAATGGGAATGGGAAGAATTGGGACAAAAATTGGAAAATTTTTCAGGGACTTTGAAAATATTTCAACTGGAATTTTAGCCATTTTTTGACGTGAAATTGTAAACATGTGGACATGGATTTTGAAAATTCTAGAGAGAATTTTAAAAGCTTCAAGAGAATTTCAACAATTTTGAGAGGGATTTGAAAAGTTTCAATGGGAATGGGAAGAATTGGGACAAAAATTGGAAAATTTTTCAGGGACTTTGAAAAAATTTCAACTGGAATTTTAGCAATTTTGACGTGAAATTGTAAACATGTTGAAGTGGATTTTGAAAATTCTAGAGAGAAGTTTCAAACTTTCAATAGGATTTCAACAGTTTTGAGAGGGATTTGAAAAGTTTCAATGGGAATGGGAAGAATTGGGACAAAAATTGGAAAATTTTTCAGGGACTTTGAAAAAATTTCAACTGGAATTTTAGCAATTTTGACGTGAAATTGTAAACATGTGGACATGGATTTTGAAAATTCTAGAGAGAATTTTAAAAGCTTCAACAGAATTTCAACAATTTTGAGAGGGATTTGAAAAGTTTCAATGGGAATGGGAAGAATTGGGACAAAAATTGGAAAATTTTTAAGGGACTTTGAAAAAATTTCAACTGGAATTTTAGCAATTTTTTGACGTGAAATTGTAAACATGTGGACATGGATTTTGAAAATTCTAGAGAGAATTTTAAAAGCTTCAACAGAATTTCAACAGTTTTGAGAGGGATTTGAAAAGTTTCAATGGGAATGGGAAGAATTGGGACAAAAATTGGAAAATTTTTAAGGGATTTTGAAAAAATTTCAACTGGAATTTTAGCAATTTTTTTATGTGAAATTGTAAACATGTGGACATGGATTTTGAAAATTCTAGAGAGAATTTTAAAAGCTTCAAGAGAATTTCAACAATTTTGAGAGGGATTTGAAAAGTTTCAATGGGAATGGGAAGAATTGGGACAAAAATTGGAAAATTTTTAAGGGACTTTGAAAAAATTTCAACTGGAATTTTAGCCATTTTTTGACGTGAAATTGTAAACATGTGGACATAAATTTTGAAAATTCTAGAGAGAATTTTAAAAGCTTCAAGAGAATTTCAAAAATTTGGAGAGGGATTTGAAAAGTTTCAATGGGAATGGGAAGAATTGGGACAAAAATTGGAAAATTTTTCAGGGACTTTGAAAAAATTTCAACTGGAATTTTAGCCATTTTTTGACGTGAAATTGTAAACATGTGGACATGGATTTTGAAAATTCTAGAGAGAATTTTAAAAGCTTCAAGAGAATTTCAACAATTTTGAGAGGGATTTGAAAAGTTTCAATGGGAATGGGAAGAATTGGGGACAAAAATTGGAAAATTTTTCAGGGACTTTGAAAAAATTTCAACTGGAATTTTAGCAATTTTTTGACGTGAAATTGTAAACATGTGGCCATGGATTTTGAAAATTCTAGAGATAATTTTAAAAGCTTCAAGAGAATTTCAACAATTTTGAGAGGGATTTGAAAAGTTTCAATGGGAATGGGAAGAATTGGGACAAAAATTGGAAAATTTTTAAGGACTTTGAAAAAATTTCAACTGGAATTTTAGCAATTTTTTGACGTGAAATTGTAAACATGTGGCCATGGATTTTGAAAATTCTAGAGAGAATTTTAAAAGCTTCAAGAGAATTTCAACAATTTTGAGAGGGATTTGAAAAGTTTCAATGGGAATGGGAAGAATTGGGACAAAAATTGGAAAATTTTTAAGGGACTTTGAAAAAATTTCAACTGGAATTTTAGCCATTTTTTGACGTGAAATTGTAAACATGTGGACATGGATTTTGAAAATTCTAGAGAGAATTTTAAAAGCTTCAAGAGAATTTCAACAATTTTGAGAGGGATTTGAAAAGTTTCAATGGGAATGGGAAGAATTGGGACAAAAAATTGGAAAATTTTTCAGGGACTTTGAAAAAATTTCAACTGGAATTTTAGCCATTTTTTGACGTGAAATTGTAAACATGTGGCCATGGATTTTGAAAATTCTAGAGAGAATTTTAAAAGCTTCAAGAGAATTTCAACAATTTTGAGAGGGATTTGAAAAGTTTCAATGGGAATGGGAAGAATTGGGACAAAAATTGGAAAATTTTTCAGGGACTTTGAAAAAATTTCAACTGGAATTTTAGCAATTTTTTGACGTGAAATTGTAAACATGTTGAAGTGGATTTTGAAAATTCTAGAGAGAAGTTTCAAACTTTCAATAGGATTTCAACAGTTTTGAGAGGGATTTGAAAAGTTTCAATGGGAATGGGAAGAATTGGGACAAAATTGGAAAATTTTTCAGGACTTTGAAAAAATTTCAACTGGAATTTTAGCCATTTTTTGACGTGAAATTGTAAACATGTGGACATGGATTTTGAAAATTCTAGAGAGAATTTTAAAAGCTTCAAGAGAATTTCAACAATTTTGAGAGGGATTTGAAAAGTTTCAATGGGAATGGGAAGAATTGGGACAAAAATTGGAAAATTTTTCAGGGACTTTGAAAAAATTTCAACTGGAATTTTAGCCATTTTTTGACGTGAAATTGTAAACATGTGGCCATGGATTTTGAAAATTCTAGAGAGAATTTTAAAAGCTTCAAGAGAATTTCAACAATTTTGAGAGGGATTTGAAAAGTTTCAATGGGAATGGGAAGAATTGGGACAAAAATTGGAAAATTTTTCAGGGACTTTGAAAAAATTTCAACTGGAATTTTAGCCATTTTTTAATGTGAAATTGTAAACATGTGGCCATGGATTTTGAAAATTCTAGAGAGAATTCTAAAAGCTTCAAGAGAATTTCAAAAATTTTGAGAGGGATTTGAAAAGTTTCAATGGGAATGGGAAGAATTGGGACAAAAATTGGAAAATTTTTAAGGGACTTTGAAAAAATTTCAACTGGAATTTTAGCAATTTTTTGACGTGAAATTGTAAACATGTGGACATAAATTTTGAAAATTCTAGAGAGAATTTTAAAAGCTTCAAGAGAATTTCAAAAATTTGGAGAGGGATTTGAAAAGTTTCAATGGGAATGGGAAGAATTGGGACAAAAATTGGAAAATTTTTCAGGGACTTTGAAAAAATTTCAACTGGAATTTTAGCCATTTTTTGACGTGAAATTGTAAACATGTGGACATGGATTTTGAAAATTCTAGAGAGAATTTTAAAAGCTTCAAGAGAATTTCAACAATTTTGAGAGGGATTTGAAAGTTTCAATGGGAATGGGAAGAATTGGGACAAAAATTGGAAAATTTTTCAGGGACTTTGAAAAAATTTCAACTGGAATTTTAGCAATTTTGACGTGAAATTGTAAACATGTTGAAGTGGATTTTGAAAATTCTAGAGAGAAGTTTCAAACTTTCAATAGGATTTCAACAGTTTTGAGAGGGATTTGAAAAGTTTCAATGGGAATGGGAAGAATTGGGACAAAAATTGGAAAATTTTTCAGGGACTTTGAAAAAATTTCAACTGGAATTTTAGCAATTTTGACGTGAAATTGTAAACATGTGGACATGGATTTTGAAAATTCTAGAGAGAATTTTAAAAGCTTCAACAGAATTTCAACAATTTTGAGAGGGATTTGAAAAGTTTCAATGGGAATGGGAAGAATTGGGACAAAAATTGGAAAATTTTTAAGGGACTTTGAAAAAATTTCAACTGGAATTTTAGCAATTTTTTGACGTGAAATTGTAAACATGTGGACATGGATTTTGAAAATTCTAGAGAGAATTTTAAAAGCTTCAACAGAATTTCAACCATTTTGAGAGGGATTTGAAAAGTTTCAATGGGAATGGGAAGAATTGGGACAAAAATTGGAAAATTTTTAAGGGATTTTGAAAAAATTTCAACTGGAATTTTAGCAATTTTTTTATGTGAAATTGTAAACATGTGGACATGGATTTTGAAAATTCTAGAGAGAATTTTAAAAGCTTCAAGAGAATTTCAACAATTTTGAGAGGGATTTGAAAAGTTTCAATGGGAATGGGAAGAATTGGGACAAAAATTGGAAAATTTTTAAGGGACTTTGAAAAAATTTCAACTGGAATTTTAGCCATTTTTTGACGTGAAATTGTAAACATGTGGACATGGATTTTGAAAATTCTAGAGAGAATTTTAAAAGCTTCAAGAGAATTTCAAAAATTTGGAGAGGGATTTGAAAAGTTTCAATGCGAATGGGAAGAATTGGGACAAAAATTGGAAAATTTTTCAGGGACTTTGAAAAAATTTCAACTGGAATTTTAGCCATTTTTTGACGTGAAATTGTAAACATGTGGACATGGATTTTGAAAATTCTAGAGAGAATTTTAAAAGCTTCAAGAGAATTTCAACAATTTTGAGAGGGATTTGAAAAGTTTCAATGGGAATGGGAAGAATTGGGACAAAAATTGGAAAATTTTTCAGGGACTTTGAAAAAATTTCAACTGGAATTTTAGCAATTTTTTGACGTGAAATTGTAAACATGTGGCCATGGATTTTGAAAATTCTAGAGATAATTTTAAAAGCTTCAAGAGAATTTCAACAATTTTGAGAGGGATTTGAAAAGTTTCAATGGGAATGGGAAGAATTGGGACAAAAATTGGAAAATTTTTAAGGGACTTTGAAAAAATTTCAACTGGAATTTTAGCAATTTTTTGACGTGAAATTGTAAACATGTGGACATGGATTTTGAAAATTCTAGAGAGAATTTTAAAAGCTTCAACAGAATTTCAACAATTTTGAGAGGGATTTGAAAAGTTTCAATGGGAATGGGAAGAATTGGGACAAAAATTGGAAAATTTTTAAGGGACTTTGAAAAAATTTCAACTGGAATTTTAGCCATTTTTTGACGTGAAATTGTAACATGTGGACATGGATTTTGAAAATTCTAGAGAGAATTTTAAAAGCTTCAAGAGAATTTCAACAATTTTGAGAGGGATTTGAAAAGTTTCAATGGGAATGGGAAGAATTGGGACAAAAATTGGAAAATTTTTCAGGGACTTTGAAAAAATTTCAACTGGAATTTTAGCCATTTTTTGACGTGAAATTGTAAACATGTGGCCATGGATTTTGAAAATTCTAGAGAGAATTTTAAAAGCTTCAAGAGAATTTCAACAATTTTGAGAGGGATTTGAAAAGTTTCAATGGGAATGGGAAGAATTGGGACAAAAATTGGAAAATTTTTAAGGGACTTTGAAAAAATTTCAACTGGAATTTTAGCCATTTTTTGACGTGAAATTGTAAACATGTTGAAGTGGATTTTGAAAATTCTAGAGAGAAGTTTCAAACTTTCAATAGGATTTCAACAGTTTTGAGAGGGATTTGAAAAGTTTCAATGGGAATGGGAAGAATTGGGACAAAAATTGGAAAATTTTTAAGGGATTTTGAAAAAATTTCAACTGGAATTTTAGCAATTTTTTTATGTGAAATTGTAAACATGTGGACATGGATTTTGAAAATTCTAGAGAGAATTTTAAAAGCTTCAAGAGAATTTCAACAATTTTGAGAGGGATTTGAAAAGTTTCAATGGGAATGGGAAGAATTGGGACAAAAATTGGAAAATTTTTAAGGGACTTTGAAAAAATTTCAACTGGAATTTTAGCAATTTTTTGACGTGAAATTGTAAACATGTGGACATGGATTTTGAAAATTCTAGAGAGAATTTTAAAAGCTTCAAGAGAATTTCAACAATTTTGAGAGGGATTTGAAAAGTTTCAATGGGAATGGGAAGAATTGGGACAAAAATTGGAAAATTTTTAAGGGACTTTGAAAAAATTTCAACTGGAATTTTAGCCATTTTTTGACGTGAAATTGTAAACATGTGGACATGGATTTTGAAAATTCTAGAGAGAATTTTAAAAGCTTCAAGAGAATTTCAACAATTTTGAGAGGGATTTGAAAAGTTTCAATGGGAATGGGAAGAATTGGGACAAAAATTGGAAAATTTTTCAGGGACTTTGAAAAAATTTCAACTGGAATTTTAGCCATTTTTTGACGTGAAATTGTAAACATGTGGCCATGGATTTTGAAAATTCTAGAGAGAATTTTAAAAGCTTCAAGAGAATTTCAACAATTTTGAGAGGGATTTGAAAAGTTTCAATGGGAATGGGAAGAATTGGGACAAAAATTGGAAAATTTTTAAGGGACTTTGAAAAAATTTCAACTGGAATTTTAGCAATTTTTTGACGTGAAATTGTAAACATGTTGAAGTGGATTTTGAAAATTCTAGAGAGAATTTTCAAACTTTCAATAGGATTTCAACAGTTTTGAGAGGGATTTGAAAAGTTTCAATGGGAATGGGAAGAATTGGGACAAAATTGGAAAATTTTTCAGGGACTTTGAAAAAATTTCAACTGGAATTTTAGCCATTTTTTGACGTGAAATTGTAAACATGTGGACATGGATTTTGAAAATTCTAGAGAGAATTTTAAAAGCTTCAAGAGAATTTCAACAATTTTGAGAGGGATTTGAAAAGTTTCAATGGGAATGGGAAGAATTGGGACAAAAATTGGAAATTTTTTCAGGGACTTTGAAAAAATTTCAACTGGAATTTTAGCCATTTTTTGACGTGAAATTGTAAACATGTGGCCATGGATTTTGAAAATTCTAGAGATAATTTTAAAAGCTTCAAGAGAATTTCAACAATTTTGAGAGGGATTTGAAAAGTTTCAATGGGAATGGGAAGAATTGGGACAAAAATTGGAAAATTTTTCAGGGACTTTGAAAAAATTTCAACTGGAATTTTAGCAATTTTTTGACGTGAAATTGTAAACATGTGGCCATGGATTTTGAAAATTCTAGAGATAATTTTAAAAGCTTCAAGAGAATTTCAACAATTTTGAGAGGGATTTGAAAAGTTTCAATGGGAATGGGAAGAATTGGGACAAAAATTGGAAAATTTTTAAGGGACTTTGAAAAAATTTCAACTGGAATTTTAGCAATTTTTTGACGTGAAATTGTAAACATGTGGACATGGATTTTGAAAATTCTAGAGAGAATTTTAAAAGCTTCAACAGAATTTCAACAATTTTGAGAGGGATTTGAAAAGTTTCAATGGGAATGGGAAGAATTGGGACAAAAATTGGAAAATTTTTAAGGGACTTTGAAAAAATTTCAACTGGAATTTTAGCCATTTTTTGACGTGAAATTGTAAACATGTGGACATGGATTTTGAAAATTCTAGAGAGAATTTTAAAAGCTTCAAGAGAATTTCAACAATTTTGAGAGGGATTTGAAAAGTTTCAATGGGAATGGGAAGAATTGGGACAAAAATTGGAAAATTTTTCAGGGACTTTGAAAAAATTTCAACTGGAATTTTAGCAATTTTTTGACGTGAAATTGTAAACATGTGGCCATGGATTTTGAAAATTCTAGAGAGAATTTTAAAAGCTTCAAGAGAATTTCAACAATTTTGAGAGGGATTTGAAAAGTTTCAATGGGAATGGGAAGAATTGGGACAAAAATTGGAAAATTTTTAAGGGACTTTGAAAAAATTTCAACTGGAATTTTAGCAATTTTTTGACGTGAAATTGTAAACATGTTGAAGTGGATTTTGAAAATTCTAGAGAGAAGTTTCAAACTTTCAATAGGATTTCAACAGTTTTGAGAGGGATTTGAAAAGTTTCAATGGGAATGGGAAGAATTGGGACAAAAATTGGAAAATTTTTAAGGGATTTTGAAAAAATTTCAACTGGAATTTTAGCAATTTTTTTATGTGAAATTGTAAACATGTGGACATGGATTTTGAAAATTCTAGAGAGAATTTTAAAAGCTTCAAGAGAATTTCAACAATTTTGAGAGGGATTTGAAAAGTTTCAATGGGAATGGGAAGAATTGGGACAAAAATTGGAAAATTTTTCAGGGACTTTGAAAAAATTTCAACTGGAATTTTAGCCATTTTTTGACGTGAAATTGTAAACATGTGGACATGGATTTTGAAAATTCTAGAGAGAATTTTAAAAGCTTCAAGAGAATTTCAACAATTTTGAGAGGGATTTGAAAAGTTTCAATGGGAATGGGAAGAATTGGGACAAAAATTGGAAAATTTTTAAGGGACTTTGAAAAAATTTCAACTGGAATTTTAGCCATTTTTTGACGTGAAATTGTAAACATGTGGACATGGATTTTGAAAATTCTAGAGAGAATTTTAAAAGCTTCAAGAGAATTTCAACAATTTTGAGAGGGATTTGAAAAGTTTCAATGGGAATGGGAAGAATTGGGACAAAAATTGGAAAATTTTTCAGGGACTTTGAAAAAATTTCAACTGGAATTTTAGCCATTTTTTGACGTGAAATTGTAAACATGTGGCCATGGATTTTGAAAATTCTAGAGAGAATTTTAAAAGCTTCAAGAGAATTTCAACAATTTTGAGAGGGATTTGAAAAGTTTCAATGGGAATGGGAAGAATTGGGACAAAAATTGGAAAATTTTTAAGGGACTTTGAAAAAATTTCAACTGGAATTTTAGCAATTTTTTGACGTGAAATTGTAAACATGTTGAAGTGGATTTTGAAAATTCTAGAGAGAATTTTCAAACTTCAATAGGATTTCAACAGTTTTGAGAGGGATTTGAAAAGTTTCAATGGGAATGGGAAGAATTGGGACAAAATTGGAAAATTTTTCAGGGACTTTGAAAAAATTTCAACTGGAATTTTAGCCATTTTTTGACGTGAAATTGTAAACATGTGGACATGGATTTTGAAAATTCTAGAGAGAATTTTAAAAGCTTCAAGAGAATTTCAACAATTTTGAGAGGGATTTGAAAAGTTTCAATGGGAATGGGAAGAATTGGGACAAAAATTGGAAATTTTTTCAGGGACTTTGAAAAAATTTCAACTGGAATTTTAGCCATTTTTTGACGTGAAATTGTAAACATGTGGCCATGGATTTTGAAAATTCTAGAGAGAATTTTAAAAGCTTCAAGAGAATTTCAACAATTTTGAGAGGGATTTGAAAAGTTTCAATGGGAATGGGAAGAATTGGGACAAAAATTGGAAAATTTTTAAGGGACTTTGAAAAAATTTCAACTGGAATTTTAGCCATTTTTTGACGTGAAATTGTAAACATGTGGCCATGGATTTTGAAAATTCTAGAGAGAATTTTAAAAGCTTCAACAGAATTTCAACAATTTTGAGAGGGATTTGAAAAGTTTCAATGGGAATGGGAAGAATTGGGACAAAAATTGGAAAATTTTTCAGGGACTTTGAAAAAATTTCAACTGGAATTTTAGCCATTTTTTGACGTGAAATTGTAAACATGTGGCCATGGATTTTGAAAATTCTAGAGAGAATTTTAAAAGCTTCAAGAGAATTTCAACAATTTTGAGAGGGATTTGAAAAGTTTCAATGGGAATGGGAAGAATTGGGACAAAAATTGGAAAATTTTTAAGGGACTTTGAAAAAATTTCAACTGGAATTTTAGCAATTTTTTGACGTGAAATTGTAAACATGTTGAAGTGGATTTTGAAAATTCTAGAGAGAATTTTCAAACTTTCAATAGGATTTCAACAGTTTTGAGAGGGATTTGAAAAGTTTCAATGGGAATGGGAAGAATTGGGACAAAATTGGAAAATTTTTCAGGGACTTTGAAAAAATTTCAACTGGAATTTTAGCCATTTTTTGACGTGAAATTGTAAACATGTGGACATGGATTTTGAAAATTCTAGAGAGAATTTTAAAAGCTTCAAGAGAATTTCAACAATTTTGAGAGGGATTTGAAAAGTTTCAATGGGAATGGGAAGAATTGGGACAAAAATTGGAAATTTTTTCAGGGACTTTGAAAAAATTTCAACTGGAATTTTAGCCATTTTTTGACGTGAAATTGTAAACATGTGGCCATGGATTTTGAAAATTATAGAGAGAATTTTAAAAGCTTCAAGAGAATTTCAACAATTTTGAGAGGGATTTGAAAAGTTTCAATGGGAATGGGAAGAATTGGGACAAAAATTGGAAAATTTTTCAGGGACTTTGAAAAAATTTCAACTGGAATTTTAGCAATTTTTTGACGTGAAATTGTAAACATGTGGCCATGGATTTTGAAAATTCTAGAGATAATTTTAAAAGCTTCAAGAGAATTTCAACAATTTTGAGAGGGATTTGAAAAGTTTCAATGGGAATGGGAAGAATTGGGACAAAAATTGGAAAATTTTTAAGGGACTTTGAAAAAATTTCAACTGGAATTTTAGCAATTTTTTGACGTGAAATTGTAAACATGTGGACATGGATTTTGAAAATTCTAGAGAGAATTTTAAAAGCTTCAACAGAATTTCAACAATTTTGAGAGGGATTTGAAAAGTTTCAATGGGAATGGGAAGAATTGGGACAAAAATTGGAAAATTTTTCAGGGACTTTGAAAAAATTTCAACTGGAATTTTAGCCATTTTTTGACGTGAAATTGTAAACATGTGGACATGGATTTTGAAAATTCTAGAGAGAATTTTAAAAGCTTCAAGAGAATTTCAACAATTTTGAGAGGGATTTGAAAAGTTTCAATGGGAATGGGAAGAATTGGGACAAAAATTGGAAAATTTTTCAGGGACTTTGAAAAAATTTCAACTGGAATTTTAGCAATTTTTTGACGTGAAATTGTAAACATGTGGCCATGGATTTTGAAAATTCTAGAGAGAATTTTAAAAGCTTCAAGAGAATTTCAACAATTTTGAGAGGGATTTGAAAAGTTTCAATGGGAATGGGAAGAATTGGGACAAAAATTGGAAAATTTTTAAGGGACTTTGAAAAAATTTCAACTGGAATTTTAGCAATTTTTTGACGTGAAATTGTAAACATGTTGAAGTGGATTTTGAAAATTCTAGAGAGAAGTTTCAAACTTTCAATAGGATTTCAACAGTTTTGAGAGGGATTTGAAAAGTTTCAATGGGAATGGGAAGAATTGGGACAAAAATTGGAAAATTTTTAAGGGATTTTGAAAAAATTTCAACTGGAATTTTAGCAATTTTTTTATGTGAAATTGTAAACATGTGGACATGGATTTTGAAAATTCTAGAGAGAATTTTAAAAGCTTCAAGAGAATTTCAACAATTTTGAGAGGGATTTGAAAAGTTTCAATGGGAATGGGAAGAATTGGGACAAAAATTGGAAAATTTTTAAGGGACTTTGAAAAAATTTCAACTGGAATTTTAGCAATTTTTTGACGTGAAATTGTAAACATGTGGACATGGATTTTGAAAATTCTAGAGAGAATTTTAAAAGCTTCAAGAGAATTTCAACAATTTTGAGAGGGATTTGAAAAGTTTCAATGGGAATGGGAAGAATTGGGACAAAAATTGGAAAATTTTTAAGGGACTTTGAAAAAATTTCAACTGGAATTTTAGCCATTTTTTGACGTGAAATTGTAAACATGTGGACATGGATTTTGAAAATTCTAGAGAGAATTTTAAAAGCTTCAAGAGAATTTCAACAATTTTGAGAGGGATTTGAAAAGTTTCAATGGGAATGGGAAGAATTGGGACAAAAATTGGAAAATTTTTCAGGGACTTTGAAAAAATTTCAACTGGAATTTTAGCCATTTTTTGACGTGAAATTGTAAACATGTGGCCATGGATTTTGAAAATTCTAGAGAGAATTTTAAAAGCTTCAAGAGAATTTCAACAATTTTGAGAGGGATTTGAAAAGTTTCAATGGGAATGGGAAGAATTGGGACAAAAATTGGAAAATTTTTAAGGGACTTTGAAAAAATTTCAACTGGAATTTTAGCAATTTTTTGACGTGAAATTGTAAACATGTTGAAGTGGATTTTGAAAATTCTAGAGAGAATTTTCAAACTTTCAATAGGATTTCAACAGTTTTGAGAGGGATTTGAAAAGTTTCAATGGGAATGGGAAGAATTGGGACAAAATTGGAAAATTTTTCAGGGACTTTGAAAAAATTTCAACTGGAATTTTAGCCATTTTTTGACGTGAAATTGTAAACATGTGGACATGGATTTTGAAAATTCTAGAGAGAATTTTAAAAGCTTCAAGAGAATTTCAACAATTTTGAGAGGGATTTGAAAAGTTTCAATGGGAATGGGAAGAATTGGGACAAAAATTGGAAATTTTTTCAGGGACTTTGAAAAAATTTCAACTGGAATTTTAGCCATTTTTTGACGTGAAATTGTAAACATGTGGCCATGGATTTTGAAAATTCTAGAGAGAATTTTAAAAGCTTCAAGAGAATTTCAACAATTTTGAGAGGGATTTGAAAAGTTTCAATGGGAATGGGAAGAATTGGGACAAAAATTGGAAAATTTTTAAGGGACTTTGAAAAAATTTCAACTGGAATTTTAGCCATTTTTTGACGTGAAATTGTAAACATGTGGCCATGGATTTTGAAAATTCTAGAGAGAATTTTAAAAGCTTCAAGAGAATTTCCACAATTTTGAGAGGGATTTGAAAAGTTTCAATGGGAATGGGAAGAATTGGGACAAAAATTGGAAAATTTTTAAGGGACTTTGAAAAAATTTCAACTGGAATTTTAGCCATTTTTTGACGTGAAATTGTAAACATGTGGACATAAATTTTGAAAATTCTAGAGAGAATTTTAAAAGCTTCAAGAGAATTTCAAAAATTTGGAGAGGGATTTGAAAAGTTTCAATGGGAATGGGAAGAATTGGGACAAAAATTGGAAAATTTTTCAGGGACTTTGAAAAAATTTCAACTGGAATTTTAGCCATTTTTTGACGTGAAATTGTAAACATGTGGACATGGATTTTGAAAATTCTAGAGAGAATTTTAAAAGCTTCAAGAGAATTTCAACAATTTTGAGAGGGATTTGAAAAGTTTCAATGGGAATGGGAAGAATTGGGACAAAAATTGGAAAATTTTTAAGGGACTTTGAAAAAATTTCAACTGGAATTTTAGCAATTTTGACGTGAAATTGTAAACATGTTGAAGTGGATTTTGAAAATTCTAGAGAGAAGTTTCAAACTTTCAATAGGATTTCAACAATTTTGAGAGGGATTTGAAAAGTTTCAATGGGAATGGGAAGAATTGGGACAAAAATTGGAAAATTTTTAAGGGACTTTGAAAAAATTTCAACTGGAATTTTAGCAATTTTGACGTGAAATTGTAAACATGTGGACATGGATTTTGAAAATTCTAGAGAGAATTTTAAAAGCTTCAACAGAATTTCAACAATTTTGAGAGGGATTTGAAAAGTTTCAATGGGAATGGGAAGAATTGGGACAAAAATTGGAAAATTTTTAAGGGACTTTGAAAAAATTTCAACTGGAATTTTAGCAATTTTTTGACGTGAAATTGTAAACATGTGGACATGGATTTTGAAAATTCTAGAGAGAATTTTAAAAGCTTCAACAGAATTTCAACAGTTTTGAGAGGGATTTGAAAAGTTTCAATGGGAATGGGAAGAATTGGGACAAAAATTGGAAAATTTTTAAGGGATTTTGAAAAAATTTCAACTGGAATTTTAGCAATTTTTTTATGTGAAATTGTAAACATGTGGACATGGATTTTGAAAATTCTAGAGAGAATTTTAAAAGCTTCAAGAGAATTTCAACAATTTTGAGAGGGATTTGAAAAGTTTCAATGGGAATGGGAAGAATTGGGACAAAAATTGGAAAATTTTTAAGGGACTTTGAAAAAATTTCAACTGGAATTTTAGCCATTTTTTGACGTGAAATTGTAAACATGTGGACATGGATTTTGAAAATTCTAGAGAGAATTTTAAAAGCTTCAAGAGAATTTCCACAATTTTGAGAGGGATTTGAAAAGTTTCAATGGGAATGGGAAGAATTGGGACAAAAATTGGAAAATTTTTAAGGGACTTTGAAAAAATTTCAACTGGAATTTTAGCAATTTTGACGTGAAATTGTAAACATGTGGACATGGATTTTGAAAATTCTAGAGAGAATTTTAAAAGCTTCAACAGAATTTCAACCATTTTGAGAGGGATTTGAAAAGTTTCAATGGGAATGGGAAGAATTGGGACAAAAATTGGAAAATTTTTCAGGGACTTTGAAAAAATTTCAACTGGAATTTTAGCAATTTTTTGACGTGAAATTGTAAACATGTGGACATGGATTTTGAAAATTCTAGAGAGAATTTTAAAAGCTTCAACAGAATTTCAACAGTTTTGAGAGGGATTTGAAAAGTTTCAATGGGAATGGGAAGAATTGGGACAAAAATTGGAAAATTTTTAAGGGACTTTGAAAAAATTTCAACTGGAATTTTAGCAATTTTTTTATGTGAAATTGTAAACATGTGGACATGGATTTTGAAAATTCTAGAGAGAATTTTAAAAGCTTCAAGAGAATTTCAACAATTTTGAGAGGGATTTGAAAAGTTTCAATGGGAATGGGAAGAATTGGGACAAAAATTGGAAAATTTTTAAGGGACTTTGAAAAAATTTCAACTGGAATTTTAGCCATTTTTTGACGTGAAATTGTAAACATGTGGACATGGATTTTGAAAATTCTAGAGAGAATTTTAAAAGCTTCAATAGAGTTTCAACAATTTTGAGAGGGATTTGAAAAGTTTCAATGGGAATGGGAAGAATTGGGACAAAAATTGGAAAATTTTTAAGGGACTTTGAAAAAATTTCAACTGGAATTTTAGCAATTTTTTGACGTGAAATTGTAAACATGTGGACATGGATTTTGAAAATTCTAGAGAGAATTTTAAAAGCTTCAAGAGAATTTCAACAATTTTGAGAGGGATTTGAAAAGTTTCAATGGGAATGGGAAGAATTGGGACGAAAATTGGAAAATTTTTCAGGGACTTTGAAAAAATTTCAACTGGAATTTTCGCAATTTTGACGTGAAATTGTAAACATGTGGACATGGATTTTGAAAATTCTAGAGAGAATTTTAAAAGCTTCAACAGAATTTCAACCATTTTGAGAGGGATTTGAAAAGTTTCAATGGGAATGGGAAGAATTGGGACAAAAATTGGAAAATTTTTCAGGGACTTTGAAAAAATTTCAACTGGAATTTTAGCAATTTTGACGTGAAATTGTAAACATGTTGAAGTGGATTTTGAAAATTCTAGAGAGAATTTTAAAAGCTTCAACAGAATTTCAACAATTTTGAGAGGGATTTGAAAAGTTTCAATGGGAATGGGAAGAATTGGGACAAAAATTGGAAAATTTTTCAGGGACTTTGAAAAAATTTCAACTGGAATTTTAGCCATTTTTTGACGTGAAATTGTAAACATGTGGACATGGATTTTGAAAATTCTAGAGAGAATTTTAAAAGCTTCAAGAGAATTTCAACAATTTTGAGAGGGATTTGAAAAGTTTCAATGGGAATGGGAAGAATTGGGACAAAAATTGGAAAATTTTTAAGGGACTTTGAAAAAATTTCAACTGGAATTTTAGCAATTTTTTGACGTGAAATTGTAAACATGTGGACATGGATTTTGAAAATTCTAGAGAGAATTTTAAAAGCTTCAACAGAATTTCAACAATTTTGAGAGGGATTTGAAAAGTTTCAATGGGAATGGGAAGAATTGGGACAAAAATTGGAAAATTTTTAAGGGACTTTGAAAAAATTTCAACTGGAATTTTAGCCATTTTTTGACGTGAAATTGTAAACATGTGGACATGGATTTTGAAAATTCTAGAGAGAATTTTAAAAGCTTCAAGAGAATTTCAACAATTTTGAGAGGGATTTGAAAAGTTTCAATGGGAATGGGAAGAATTGGGACAAAAATTGGAAAATTTTTCAGGGACTTTGAAAAAATTTCAACTGGAATTTTAGCAATTTTGACGTGAAATTGTAAACATGTGGACATGGATTTTGAAAATTCTAGAGAGAATTTTAAAAGCTTCAACAGAATTTCAACAATTTTGAGAGGGATTTGAAAAGTTTCAATGGGAATGGGAAGAATTGGGACAAAAATTGGAAAATTTTTAAGGGACTTTGAAAAAATTTCAACTGGAATTTTAGCATTTTTTGACATGAAATTGTAAACATGTGGCCATAGATTTTGAAAATTCTAGAGAGAATTTTAAAAGCTTCAACAGAATTTCAACCATTTTGAGAGGGATTTGAAAAGTTTCAATGGGAATGGGAAGAATTGGGACAAAAATTGGAAAATTTTTCAGGGACTTTGAAAAATTTTCAACTGGAATTTTAGCCATTTTTTTACGTGAAATTGTAAACATGTGGACATGGATTTTGAAAATTCTAGAGAGAATTTTAAAAGCTTCAACAGAATTTCAACAATTTTGAGAGGGATTTGAAAAGTTTCAATGGGAATGGGAAGAATTGGGACAAAAATTGGAAAATTTTTCAGGGACTTTGAAAAAATTTCAACTGGAATTTTCGCAATTTTGACGTGAAATTGTAAACATGTGGACATGGATTTTGAAAATTCTAGAGAGAATTTTAAAAGCTTCAACAGAATTTCAACAATTTTGAGAGGGATTTGAAAAGTTTCAATGGGAATGGGAAGAATTGGGACAAAAATTGGAAAATTTTTCAGGGACTTTGAAAAAATTTCAACTGGAATTTTAGCAATTTTGACGTGAAATTGTAAACATGTGGACATGGATTTTGAAAATTCTAGAGAGAATTTTAAAAGCTTCAAGAGAATTTCAACAATTTTGAGAGGAATTTGAAAAGTTTCAATGGGAATGGGAAGAATTGGGACAAAAATTGGAAAATTTTTCAGGGACTTTGAAAAAATTTCAACTGGAATTTTAGCCATTTTTTGACGTGAAATTGTAAACATGTGGACATGGATTTTGAAAATTCTAGAGAGAATTTTAAAAGCTTCAAGAGAATTTCAACAATTTTGAGAGGGATTTGAAAAGTTTCAATGGGAATGGGAAGAATTGGGACAAAAATTGGAAAATTTTTCAGGGACTTTGAAAAAATTTCAACTGGAATTTTAGCAATTTTTTGACGTGAAATTGTAAACATGTGGACATGGATTTTGAAAATTCTAGAGAGAATTTTAAAAGCTTCAAGAGAATTTCAACAATTTTGAGAGGGATTTGAAAAGTTTCAATGGGAATGGGAAGAATTGGGACAAAAATTGGAAAATTTTTCAGGGACTTTGAAAAAATTTCAACTGGAATTTTAGCAATTTTGACGTGAAATTGTAAACATGTTGAAGTGGATTTTGAAAATTCTAGAGAGAAGTTTCAAACTTTCAATAGGATTTCAACAGTTTTGAGAGGGATTTGAAAAGTTTCAATG